>NW_026652280.1:116049488-116330929 GCF_009828535.3 Hylobates moloch
TTGAGACGAAGTTTTGCTCTTGTTGCCCAGGCTGGAGTGCAATGGCACCATCCTGGCTCACCACAACCTCTGCCTCCCAGGTTCAAGGGATTCTCCTGCCTCAGCCTCCTGAGTAGCTGGGATTACAGGCATGCGCCACCACACCCAGCTAGTTTTTTTGTATTTTTTTTTTTAGTGGAGACAGGGTTTCTCCATGTTAGTCAGGGTGATCTCAAACTCCCGACCTCAGGCGATCCGCCCGCCTCGACCTCCCAAAGTGCTGGGATTACAGGCATGAGCCACCACACCCGGCCGTAGGCTCCAATATCTAATCCAAAGTATTCTACTCCTTCAACCATAATTTACCTCCTCCTAGCCCTCATTCTATCAATTTCATTTCTCTTTTTTGAGAAAATAAATTCCTTTTCCACAGTCTAGCATGTCAACTTACATGTGTTATTTCCCTATGGTAAATTCTGTATCATAATTATGTTCCTTTCTCAACCGTACTCTGATTTCTTTCAATTTCTCAATTACCTATATGTACTTTCATCCTTTAGGTATCCATTCCTATGATATTCATTTAAAAGAATACTAAACTTAAAATTTACTAAGATATTAATTTGAAGGATTAGAAACTTTATAAACACAGGGTTCAGAGATTTCATACTCCTATTCTGCCTGGGTATAGGCATTAGTTAAAAAAAAAAAAAAGGCCTCATTTATCCTACTAACCATTAAATGACTTAGAATTATCTGTTTTTATTTCTGAGCAACAAATCACACACTTTGATATTCTAATAGAAGACGGAAACAAACACATGCCACCAACCCTGCCCCACTCCCCACAGACTGTGATAGATATTAGGTAGACAATTATGGCTAAACATTTGGACTACTGTAATTCCATCACCTCATTTCAGAATACTAAATTCTTAAATGGTTACAAAAAAAATTAAGATATAAACAGAACCAAAAGATGTTATTGATAATGAACACTATGGTGCAAAGCAGACTTTTTTTTTTTTAAAGCTGAAAACTCTACAAATTACTCAGTTAACAGGCCGGGCTCGGTGGCTCACGCCTGTAATCCCAGCACTTTGGGAGGCCAAGGCGTGTGGATCACGAGGTCAGGAGATCGAGACCACGGTGAAACCCCGTCTCTACTAAAAATACAAAAAATTAGCTGGGCGCGGTGGCGAGCGCCTGTAGTCCCAGCTACGTGGGAGGCTGAGGCAGGAGAATGGCGTGAACCCGGGAGGCGGAGCTTGCAGTGAGCCGAGATAGCGCCACTGCACTCCAGCCTGGGCGACAGCGAGACTCTGTCTCAAAAAAAAAAAAAAAAAAAAAAACCAAATTACTCAGTTAACAAAGCCTAAGAGAAAATTATACTTTGTAAGTGTTTGATCTTTATTTCTCTCCTCAGGATTTTTACTGTATGATTTATGCAAAAAAAAGACAGGTGAAGTCACTTTATTTCTGTTTCTAGACTCATTTAGGAGAAAAATGGTGTGACTCACTGAAAACAGTATAGGGACAGAGGCAGTCTCCTGTCATTTACACATTCATTCATGTTTACATTTAAGCAAGATACAAATATGTATTGATCACCTATTTTCTGCTTTGTATTGCAAAAGTCCCTTCTTCTGGACGTTTACTATCCACGTGATCCTCCTCTATAATTAGAGCTGCATAAATTTTCACAAATTACATAATTACTTTGAGTTTCATCACCTGTAAAAAAACTGGACAATAACAATATCTACTTTATAGATTTACTGTGCAAATTAAATAGGATGTAAGGGATCTACACTCAAAAACATATGAGTTCCCTTCTCCCTGTAGGTCCATTACAGATAGGATATTAATCAATGGCTCCCAACCCTTCTATAAAAAAACTCTATTCTATTCCATGGATTTCACGTGTTTAAAGATTTTTGTCTACCAACTGCAATGACATCTTATTAATCACATAAGTAAAAGCTAATCAAAATTCTCAAATTGCCAAAGACTTAAAAACTAACAAAACCCAATGCTAGGATCTTTAAGGGATAAGTACAATATTTTATTTCCTTAACAATCTGCAAATCGCTACAATGTATGATAATGATTTGAGTCAATATAATCATTGGTCAAAGAAAAGATATATAATATTTTATCTGTATAAGTCTATTTAGAGTAAATGCACAATTTTCATTTGACTTTTTGTAATACTAATCATAATTCCTTCCTATCTCTGCAGATCCCTGGGAAAAACATAATTTATGGACCAGAAATTAGTGATTCTGTATGTCTAGAAAAACTACTGGTTACCCTACAGATTTAAATGAGTATTATTAGTAACACCATCTTCAAATTCACAGGTTGCATATATTTACCCATAAAGAGAAATAATGATATCCAGTGAGCTGTTCCCTATCAACCTCATCTACCAGGCTTTTCCTAGCCTTGTGATGACAAGGGTCTTTTTGTTCTTCCTCAAACATGATGATCCGCTTCCCACTTTAGGGCCTTTGCACCAACGGGCCCTTTCTCTGCCTGGTTCATTCTTCTTATATACTGTTATGTGTCTGGCATTTTGTAATTCGGGTGCCACATTAAATATCACCATCTCAGTGAGCTTTTCCACAACACTCAATTTAAAACCCTTTCATCATTCTCTATCATTTCATCTTGCTATAGTTTCTTCATGGCATTTGGGACCTCTGAAATTATCTTATTTACTTGTTTTTCTACCGTGTCTCTACTATCATCAACCCTTCAGTGGTATAAAAATTGCCATGAAAGCACGTCTTATTCACTGCTAAATCTCTGGTTCCTAGAATAGTATCAAGCACTCAATAATCACTCAATAAATACATGTTGGACGACTAGCCAAACTGTTTATTATTACTGTAGGGAATGACTGATTTCTTAGTCAAGAATTTATATTTAGCATTCAAAATTGCTGATTCAAAAGGAGTATGAAAAAATCTTCTGATAAAGAAAAATGTATATAATATTCTATTCAACCAGTACACTTCATTTTGTTTTATTTTAATCCTTCGGGATAGAAGCATACAAAAGTCTATTCACATTTCAGACACTTTGTATGTCACCTCATGTAAAAATTAAATGAACTATCTTATAATAGTATGCCATAAACTGCTAGCTACTTAATTTAATAATTTATTTTTTCTGTCAAGATGCAAGCATGTTTCTAAAAATGTAAGACAACAGGCCATCATAGTCACAATGCCAGAATGGCCCAAACTAAGGACTATGCTATTCTCTCAGCCATAGTTTAAGGAGTAGGAGTGATGGGAAGAGAATGACTGTAGTTCAGATTTCTGCTGGACAAACAGGCAGAAGTATCCTCAAACTTATTCAAAAGAGACTCTTACAGTTTGTAGACATTAAATCATCGTTTTGAATATCTGAGGTCCCTTTAGTAAATGAAATTTCATTCAGTTGACCAGATCTGGGCTTTTGCAGATTCACATAGGAAAAACACAGTATTTGTAAAAAAAAAAAAAAAAAAAAGTCACACGCACACAATCCCCAACACTATGAGCACTATGAGTTACATTTGCTTATTAATTTAAAAATATTTTCAAGGATAGTTTTAAAGGGAAGAGATTTGAATAAAAATAATAAGTACTTTATTTCTGAATTTAGGCAGTATTTGGAAACTAAAAGAAACATTAAGAAAGGTATGACAACTCACTGTTTTAAAAAATGCAAACACTTTACAAGTATCACAAGCCTGTATTTTTTTAAATTGGTGGTTGCTTCTTTTCTCCATTGGAAGATACCGAGCAGACAATTCACAGCTCATGTGAGTTTACTTATCAGTCAAAAAGAAATACTATTAATATCAATCTCTGGCTAACTTGCTTTATATTATTCAGTCAAGTGGAAAGTATGAGTAGAGCTCTAGTCAGGTACTAGAATGACTAAAAATGGCATCTGCAAACTCTCTGTTTTTAATTAGGAAAATTCAGGGGTGAGAGAGAAAACAGGAATACTAAAAGTAATGTTTTTCTAAACATCATACACCCAATTTCCCATTTTTTTGCTTCTATATTTTACTTAGAAGCTGCTTAACAAACAAGAAGTCTATATTTCACTTATCACTTCTGCTCACACAACCGGTGTTTTTAAAGTCCTGCAGCAATCACAAATGCTACAAAAACCACATGCAGAAGAATTTCACCTTACAGTGAAGCGTTTTAAGGTAATAGCTCCAGAAATACAAAGTCTAAAAGCGAGGATATCCTGTTAACCAAGAACTCAAAATGCTAACTAAATAAAATTACTGCAGGAGATTGTACACATATATTTTTAAAAGCATAAATATATGCTTTTTACTGATGAAATGATAGGAATCTTGGAATGTTTTATCCTTCAATTTTTAAAAAAACAATAGTAACAACCAAAGTGTACTGAGTCCCATCTTCTCTCAAAGGCTGCCTAACTGCATGTAAGCCTAGGCTGTTTCTTTTGAATTTAATCTCCAAATTGGTTGTATAGATCTTCACAAACCTGAAGCCTAAGCACTTCCTCCAAAACCCTCCCTCTTGTTTTCCTTTAAACCCTCAGATCTCACCTTACCTGTGTTACTATTAATCCAGATTCCCTGTCTTCAACCTCTTCCTTCCTCAATTCATTCTTTACTCTACAAGCAAATTCATCTGCTTTTCAATGAATGCTTTTATCAAGTCATTTTCCACATACCAAAGCTTGTACTCCTGAAAAAGTCTACACTTATCAACCTAGCATTCAATGGCTTAAAAGTCTAGCCCCAATCTCCATAATTCTCCCTTATCTCCATATTTTCTAACTATACAAAAGCCTAGGCTTCTGTCAAATCAATCACCTGTCCTCCAACTTCTCCTGAACTTTCTTTCTATCTTGGCACATGCCACTCCTACCACAAAGAATGTCCACCATTCCCCTCCTGCTGCCACTGCTCACCACAGCCCATTTGCATTTCAGCATTTATTCATGTAAACAAGAACACAAAAATGAGATATTTCTTGCCCTTGAGGAGACTGGCAGAAAAAACAAATTTAATGAAAACAGCTAGTTTTTATTAAATACCTATGTGCCAAGTGGTCTTACACATTATTCTAATCCTCTCAACAATCCTATGGGGTAGATATTATTCTCCTTTTATAAAACTAAGGAAGCCAAGGTTTAGAAAAATCAAATCATACACATATTTAGCAGGTTGCTTCAAATCATGTACTTAGTAAGTGGCAAAGCAAGGACACGAACCCAGGCTGCCTAACTCCAGAGCTACTGCTCTAAACATTAACAATTTTTTTTTGTTTTTTCAAAGTCAGAACCATGGGACTACCCCCTTCATCTATCTGAAATAATTTAGTTTTACATATTATTTCTACTTATTACACACTATAAAACAAGCTTTCTCATGTTTGTCATTTTAATAAAAGAACATTAAAATTCTAGCTCTCCATTAATATGAGGATTTCTGCTATTATCACCCAAGAATATAACAGATGTCTATTACATTGGCAAAGATTGTAAAAACTGACCTACTCAATGCCATTGAAGGTGCAGTGAGACACATACTCTTATACACAGGGTAATCACCCTCTGATCCAGTTATCCCACTTCTGGGAATCTATCCTACAGGAAGAAAAAAAAAAAAAAACAGAGATGCAATCAAAGATACATGTACAAAAAACGTCTGTCCCAGTGTTATTTAAAATAGCAATATTATAAAGAATCAACTTTAAAGTCTCAAACTAGGAGACCAACATCCCATGCACGAAAAAAAAAAAAAGTATGATCAAAACAATATATATAAAGTTATAATTCTAAGTTTCGTAAAAAAAATAAAAATAAAAAATCCGTACATGCAAGGAACAAACTGGAAAAATGTATATTAAAGTATTAGTAGTAACTTTTTCTGGATGATAGGCTCATGGATGTTTTCAATTTATTCTTTACATTTAACATTCTTTTCAAAATCTGCCACAGTATAACATGAATTACTTTAAACACACACAAAAAATGTTTAAGCAGTTATAACCACTGAAAAAAGATCCTGAATCTAACAAGGGCATATTACTTGGAATAAGAAATACATTTCCTAGTGCAAAGAAAACGTCAGACTTTTTTCCAGCTTCTATTATGCCCAGAAGCTTGTTTCCAGCTTCTATTATGCTCACCTTTACTTTTAGGTTGTGTAAAGAATGTCATCCAAAACTCAGTAGTACCTGTATTTATGAAACTGCACAAGGCCCACTATCTAAAAGTCAGCCAATGTTCCAAGAGAAAGAATCACACTTAAATGGACTATTTTATTATATATGTCTACTGAGAATAATACATGTCCAATTAATCCAAACTCAAAACATGCAAAAATGGAAAAACCAGAAAAATTATTCTCATTTTGCAAACTACATATATTATTGTTGCCTTATAAACACATCATAATTAATTAGGTCGGGAGAGAAGAGGATCTTGAAAATAAAACTGTCAAGCTAACAACAGTCACTAAAAATGCACATTTATGCATGTTGTCTATTTGCACATTTCTGTCCTAGCAGATAGTTGACTTTAGTGGCAAAGGATGATTTTAATCAGTGTAGAAAAAAATATTAACATGCCATTCTACAAAACAACTTCTGACATTAAACAGAGAATTGAAATTGCTAGCTGAACCAGGAAACAACTTCCCTACAATGTGTGTATATACATGCATGTGTGTGTGTGTGTGTGTGTGTGTGCGTGTGTGTGTGTATGTATACATATGCAGACAAGCTATTTACAAAAAATAAGTCTTGGACTGAAGTAAAACAGGCAGTAAACCAACAATTCTTATTTAACTCTATTTTAAACAACTGGGAAACTGATTTGGTCTAATACTCATAAGCTGTTAGAAAAAAAGACCACCGAAATAGCTGTTCACCAACTAAGAGAATTTGAGATGTTCACAATTTATTTTACGTAAAAAATGAGTATCATTCTATTTTCACTCTATCATGAAAATACAACACTGATTTATAAAACACATGACAGGCTGTGGCAAACAAAATAAACTGCTAGACTATAATAAATTCCTTCAAGCAGAAACTACACCTTCACATCTCAGTATCCATCAAAGAGCCTAATTTGGGTTTACTTAAACATCTGTTCAATGACTGAAACTGAAATCTATTAATGAAATTATGAATTAACTGTGGTGGCACACGCCTGTAGTCCTAGCTACTCAGGAGGCTGAAGTGGGAGGATAGCTTGAGCCCAGGAGGTGGAGAACAGCATGGGTGATATAGCAAGACTCTGTGAAAGAAAAAGGAAGAAAAGGGAAATAGAAAAAGAAAGAGGAAGAGAAGAGAGAAAAAAGAAAAGAAATTATGCAACCTTTTCACAGGCATAGGATGGAATTTAAAGGGTAGTTCCAAAGGTATCAATAGATTTGGGCTAGACTGTTCACTGTGTAAAACTGAAAGATTAGCGTTAAGTTTCAACTGCTACAATATTTAACTTAGTGCCTGCTTGCTTAATGTTTTATAATATAGCCAACTTGTCTAGAACAGAATGATCCTACTGATAAATGAATTTAAAATATCACTGAAAACACAGTGAGTGAATTTACTCTCTGGATTACACATCTGACATATCTGAAATGTATAGTCAGCAATAAAATTTCCACTACTAACTTAGAGTCATATAAATTGCATTTGGGATATATCCAAATAGTCGTATTCAGTTCTTTGTGCCTCTTTTTATAGTTTTGTCTTTTCTAAAGACAAAAACAAAACAAAAAAGAAAACAGTTAAAAAACAAAAGACATCTAAAACACAGTCCTACCACGAACAAAACTGTCTTTTACCTCCAGAATAAGTGGGTACAGCACTGCACTGCAAAAAGCCATGACTGAGTAACATGTTATAGGTGTATACACCTAGGAGTTCAAGGTAAGGCACTTCAAGTTTTAATTAACCCAAAAGTATCTTTTATTAGTTTTTTTTAGTTTAATATACTGCTATGCTTATGAAATATGGCCTAATTTAAATACATTCGGACACTAAAACATATGATTACATATTTAATTTTAAATTTAGTTAACTTTAACACTTTGAACCACTCTACCAGTGTAAACTAAATAGGTCAGAGGTAAGAAACACTGGGAAAATTTGAGTGATTTATAAAGAAATTTTTTTCAGATTTATCTAACCTAAATTTATATAGCCTAAGTAAATAAGTCATTAGTGCTTTTAAAAAAGCCATTAACTTGTCTACTGATTGGAGTTTATTTCATAAAACATTTAATTTTCCATGCATATATCATGTATTTCCGAAAATTAAAAGAATTATTTTTAAACCACTTATAAAAGCACATTTTTCCTGTTTCAACTCTACCTTAATAACCATACACAATTTCCTTTTTTTATTGGTGCATGTGTATATGCATGTTTGTACCTTCTACTTCTAAAAGGCTTATTTTCAAGCGGAAATGAGACCATGGCATGGTTCTCTGTTGAACTGCTTTGTTGATCAGAACCTCATGATAATGAACAAAGCTAAGCTTATAGGTTCAATACTCATCTAGATCATTTAACTTTGAAACAAAGTGCCCTCTTAACCAGCCATCTCACAACTGTGTGCAGGGGACTGAGAGAATGTGAATTATGCAGTGCAAATCTATACCACTATTACAAAAGTTTCAAAATGTAAATGAGCTAATATTAACATTATCTTTGTATATGAAAAACTAAAAAGCACATAAAAACTATTGCTTGTAATCCCCATACTTCATGCACACAATAAAAGAAAAAATGGACACTTCTTCTGTCTCAGTAACATACTAAAGCTTATTGTTTAATGCTAATCTTTTTCATAAGATATGAATCTGGCATTAAGTAATGCAGCAATTATATGACATCAGAATAAGCAAAAAATTCTTGGAAATAGGTCGTAACTCTTCTTACAAATGATTAGGTGTAATCAATTAATTGTTATAACCAATTAATTTGAAAAGGGACATTATAAACAAGTAAACTTACATTCACAATTTCAAATGTATCCCAATATTAAAATATAACTGCTTTACATTAGTTATTTTCACTGACCAACTAAAATAAGAGAATTTTAGAACCACGAGATTAGAAGTGATCTGAGGTTCGATGAACATTTACGGTGTCCCTATCACATGTCAGAAACAGAACAAGATGCTTTCAAGTAACTCAAGTGATTCAACCCACTCCCTTGTATAGAAGTCAAAGCTCCCCACCTATGCCAAATCAACCCATCTAGGTTCCAGAACCAGAAATTCTGGGCAAAGCCCTCACAGTGGTATAGTTTTCTATCAAAACTGGCTGGTGTCATCATCCCCTATAAATCAAATAAAATTTCAATGTTGACCTATTTAACAAAAACAATAGTCTCAGCCACACAAGTCCAGCACTTTGGGAGGCCAAGGCAGGCGGATCATGAGGTCAGGGGTTCAAGACTAGCCTTACCAACATGGTGAAACCCTGTCTCTACTAAAAAAACACAAAAATTAGCCAGGTGTGGTGGCACATGCCTGTAATCCCAGCTACTCAGGAGGCTAAGGCAGGAGAATCCCTTGAACCTGGGAGACGGAGGTTGCAGTGAGCCAAGATCACACCACTATACTCCAGCCTGGGTGACAGGCTTAGAGCAAGACTCCGTCTCAGAAAAAAAAAAAAAAAAAAGTCTCTTTTTTGAACTATAAAGAAATACAACAATTAAAAAATTCAACTGTGAGTCTTCAACTAAGTACCTACACAATTTACTGCAAAGAACAAAACATGGGGCTGTCACAGCTATAAAATTCTAAAAACATCATACAAAACAGAAATTAAACAAATTACAGATACCATTAAAAATTCCTTTGTTGCCAGCCACAGTGGCTCACCCCTGTAATCCCAACAACTTTTGGAGGCCAAGGTGGCCGGATCACTTGGGGTCAGGAGTTTGAGATCAGCCTGGCCAACATGGGGAAATCTCGTCTCTACTAACAATAAAAAAAAAAAAAAATTAGCTGGGCGTGGTGGTGGGTACCTGTTATCCCAGCTATTCGGGAGGCTGAGACAAGAGAATCGCTTGAGCCCAGGAGGCAGAGGTTGCAGTGAGCCAAGATTGCACCACTGCACATCAGGCTGGGTGACAGAGCAAGATTCGTCTCAAAAAAATTCAATTTTTAAAAATACCCCTTGGCAAGGAAAAAAAACAATTACCAACATGAAAATTTGGATGTCTAATCACTATTTTATATAAAATATCATCAACCATACACTAAAGTTGATGGGTAACACTAAACACTGGCAAGATCTGGAGTAACTTAACTATTACAATACAAATAATGACAGACTGTGAAACTCCCTGAGGGCAGAGACCCTGTCTAATTCATCTCTGTATCCAACAATTAGCATCCTGTAGTTAAATGTTGGGGAGGTAAGCTAACATCCGAACTTTAAACGTGAGCTATCGAAAAATTCAACTTAACAATCTGAAAGTTCTCTTTTTATGACTGACATTATTTTTTAAATGTTAAACAATAATGTCCAATGCAAGTATACAAGTGACATTACCATGAAATGTTTGTCGACAACTGTGGATGCCAAAATAGGTATAACCTAGTCTTAAGAGTGTAAGGTAGGGTGAGGGGATAGAAACAGTGGCAGGGAAGGGTAGTAAGGGAAGACCTGAGACTGGTGCAGAGACCTGAAGAAGTGAGGGATATATACTGCCTTGGGGAAAAAGGTTACAGGCAGAGAGGACATTAAGTGCAGACACCTGAGTGTATTTGACCTTTTTGGGAACTAGGAGGCCAGTGTGGCTGGGGTACAGTAAGCAAGAGGAAAAGTAAAGGGGCTTGAGATTAGGGAAATTGCTGGGCAGCTGTAAGGCTTGTAGGCCATGGTAAGAACTTTGGATTTTACTGTGAATGAGATGGGAAAACACTGGAGGGTTTTGAATAGAAGAGAGACTTGTTCTGAAGTTTGTGAGCATCATTGTAGCTGCTGTGTGGAAATCAACTTGGGGTGGAGGGGCAAGAGTGGAAGCTGGAAGATCAATTAGGAGATTAATAATCTTCATTTCTAACCTTTTTCAGTGATTGCAAAATTGTGTATCTTTCTGCTGTTGGGCAAGTAGTTTCCTTTTCTTCCCATCTATTAAAATAATTAAACGAACATGTGCATATACAACATTTTCTTTCTTTTGTAATATTTCCTTGGGATTTATTTTCAGAAGGACTACAGGAACAACGTATATGAATATACTTGTCTTCTGGGGTACATTAAGTGTAGATACTGTCCTTCCCGAGGCCATACGAAAAGTGAACAAAGGCTTTTGAGCTGTTTTAATATGGAACTGTGTAACACTGAGGGATTCCACCCAGTTCACTTCTAAGACATAAGTTCATGGTTGGCCTCAGAGGGTCCCTAAAACTAATTCAAAATTTTGTGAATAAATGCCTATTAACTTTATTCTGGGGAGAGAGTTTATATATTTCATCATATTCTCAAAGGTGTCAGTGGCCTAGAAAAGGTTAAGAATTACTATCTTACAAACTGGAAATGGACTGCAATATCCTAATATAGGGTACCTCTCAAAAGGACAGAAGATTTAATACCTAGACTCATCTTTGTAATCATTCAATTCATTCCACAAATACTGAACATGTACGATCCTCAATACCTAGCAGCTAATCGTATCTGAAGTAGACCATAGTTTAAAACACCAAGAAAACTAGACAGGATTCACTGAAATATCACGCTACAAAAAAATATCGAACTATATAATTTCAAAACAACAACGTTACAGGAAAGCATAATAAAGACAGAAAGTCTGGGGCCTAATTTAATGCTTATTATGTCAAAGTATCACAGAAATAAATTACATCACAAGGAAAGAAAAACTACACATAGGCATGTCCACCCCCACACATTCTGACAGGAAACCCAAAGAAAGTTTCCAAATCCTGTTTCCAGCAGCATCTCTTCTGAGACGGCCCTTCATGCTTTTGAAGGTAGGAGCCCCAAGTTAAATCTAAGAGCTGATACTTTACTCTTACTGTAATCAAAACAAAAACATCATCCACCACCTAAGAAGAAGAGTGGCTACCTGTAGGGCTGTGGCTCATTCACCTTCTGCTCTATTATTCTATTTCATTTCTTATACCCCCACCCTTCAAAGAAGTAACAAAATGATTTTCCTTCCCAAAACAGAATGCATTACTCCTCAATGGCAGTTCTTTTTCCAAGAGGTCAAAGGTTCCCTAAACTCTGGTTCTCAGCCCTACGAGGAGATCCCATTTTGTAGGCACAAATGTCTTCCTCTCATCTGCTCCCCGTAGCAGTAATTTACACAACTCGGCTGAAGACACCGTCCTTAACTTCCTGATTAAGGAGGCAAGAGATACTCTTACCAAGCCGCTAGTTTGAAGGATAACAAGAATCACACCGTGAACTCTTCCCTAACAAAATTCAGGGAAGAAGCAGAGACCCATGAAAAGTAACACTGAAAAGGCGAACACATGGTAAGCTACGGAAGACACGAGGGTAAAGAAGGCGGGAAAGGGGCTGGAAGGTGGAGTGGGATGTAGATGTCAGCCCTATTAACTGGGGGAATAAAGGAAGGAAAGGGAGACCCTGAACCCTGACAGAAGTGAGCCCGGAGACAGCAACGCTCCAGTCTACCCGCACTTCTACAGCAGAGGACAGAGAATTCACCCAATCCTCCAACCCCGTTGCCGGTGTGTCCCCCCACCCGCCCCCGCCGGCCCAAAAGGGAGAGCTGGGTTTGAAGGAAGCTCTGACCCTACACAGGGGACATGTAAGAGGAGGAAGGCAGCGATGTCCAACCTTCTGCTTCTCTCAGGCAGTTAGGTACGAGGGCACCGTGTCTGGGGAGATGGTGAGGGAAATGGGCTTGTGCTATGACACCTCGGGGAGTTGAAGGGTGGGGGACACAATGTCCTCTTTCTCTCCCACAGCCGGCCGGGGCCCCTCCCGACGGTCTCCCGCAGGCCTACAGTCGACCGGGTTGGTCCGCGGGCGTGGTTGGCTCTGGCCCTGGCGGCGGCCGGGCCTCCCAGATCCCCGGCCCCTCCCGCCGGCCAGGCCCCCGGGCCGCCGCCCCGGACACCGATGGAACGCGGAGGAGGAAGGGGGAGCCAGGCGACTGACCGGCGACATGAGCCGCCTCACCCTCGGCTCGGCCGACCCGCGCCCCCCGCTCCCTCTGGGACCGTCTGGGGCTCCCGGCCCCTCACTCACCCCCCTCGGTCCGGCGCCTCCTCCACCTCCTCCACCTCCTCCACCTCCTCCTCCTCCCTCCTCTCGGCCGTGGCTCCTGCTCCGGCTCTGCGCGGCGACAGCAACGGCGGCGGCGGCCTCGGGAGCGGCGGCGGCGCCTCCTCCAGAACGCGCACGCACGCACGCACCACGCAGGCCCCGCCCCCTGATTCTGCCCCGCCCCTCCAAGTTGGCGGCGGCTGGGCTTCGGCCCCGCCTTCCCCGCGGAGTTCCGGAGTCAGCTTAAAGGAGCCACGCACACTGGAGCCGGGAAAGCCTGGAACTACCGGGAAGGGGCGGGAAGTTTTAGCTTTGCATAGAGGGGGATGGGAGGTGGGTAAGACCGGAAAAAAAATGAGGAAGGGTCCAAAGATTCTAGAAGAGAATTTGGAGGGAACGCAATCATTCGACAAGCCCTAATTGAGCACCTGTTAGGTTCCAGGCGCTGTTCTAACTAAGCGCAGAGGGATAAAGTCATAGACAGGCAAAGGCCCTCTTGTAGCTTGCATGCTAGTGGAGTGGGAGAGGGGAGACAGACAACAAACAAGTGACAAAAATTGCAGGTAGTGATAAGTGGTGTGGAGAAAAATAAAGCAGGGGATAGGGTGACTTTACACCTGGTGAGATACTGCCTCTCAAAGAAGACCTTTGAGCGCATACACACGGGATGAAGGAATAAGTCTTGCAAACACGCGGGCCGGGAGGAGGAATAGCCTTTCCAGGCTGAGAACATCAGCCATAAACCCAGAGGTGGGGATACGCCTGCCATGTTGCAGAAACAGTGAAAAGCCGGCATGGCTGAGCAGCCTCAGCCAGCCCGAGAGCAGTACCAGCTAGGCTCGGAGAGGCAGGCCAGTGGCCAGATCCAGTGAAGCCTGTGGGCCATTATAACAAGAACTGGAAACCATGAGAGAAGGGTGAGCCGAGGAATGACCGCATCTGATTCACATTGTTAAAAGTTAGTCTTCCTGATCTGATGTGTGTAAAATACACAATGGGGAAGCACAGATGTCCTTGGGATACCAGTAAGGTAGCGTGGACTAACTAGCCTGGCAGCCACGGACAGGATGAGAAGAAGGCTGTTTTATTTTATTTAGATACATTTTGATTGGAATGGATTTGGATTTGGGGCATAGTGTGTGAAAGAACAAAAAGAAATCAAGAGTTGATTCTTAGGTTCAGGCCTGGTGACTGAGTTAATGGCGGTGCCACTTAATGAAATGGAGGAGCAGATTTGGGGATGGGGAAATCAAGAGCCTTTTCTTACACATGTTATGTTTAAGGTGCCTGTTATACATCCAAATGGAGATATTGAATAAACAATTGATATATGAGTCTAGAGAGATACATTTGGGATTCATTAGCACATAGATACTTTTTAAGTCTTAAGTCTAGTTAGGATCACATAGGGAGGGGAGATAGCTGAAGGAAAGGACCCAAGAGGCACTCCAACACTTGAAGGTTAAGTAGAAAAGGAGGAGCTACCGGTCAGGGCAGGAGAAACACCAAGAGAAGGTGAAGCGTTGGAAAACAAGATAATTGTTTCAGGAAGGAGGGAGTGAAAAGTCTTATCAGATACTGCTGAAATTAGTAAGATAAGGACTGAGAATTTGAACACTGGATGTGGCCTGATGAAGTTGCTGATGACCTTGATGAAAACAGTTTCAGTGGAGTCATAGGGGAGAAAGTCTGATTAGGGTATGTTAATAGGATGGGAGGTGAGGAAGAGAAAGTGTTCTAAACAGCTCTTGAGAGGCTTTGCTGTGAAGGAGAAAAGGGTAGTAGCCAGAGAGATCAAGGGAGGGTATTTTAAGATGGGAAATGCTTTTTCTCATTTTAGTATGCTGGAATGATTTTTTTTTGTTTTGTTTTGTTTTTTTGAGACGGAGTATTGCTCTGTTGCCAGGCTGGAGTGCAGTGGTGTGATCTCTGCTCACTGCAACCTCCAACTCCCTGGTTCAAGCGATTCTCCTGTCTCAGCCTCCAAAGCAGCTGGGATTACAGTCATGTGCCACCACGCCCGGCTAATTTTCTGTTTTTATTAGAGACGGGGTTTCTCCACATTGGCCAGGCTGGTCTCGAACTCCCGACCTCAGGTGATCCACCCGCCTCGGCCTCCCAAAGTGTTGGGATTACAGGTGTGAGCCACCTTGCCCAGCCGGAATGATTCTTTAGAGAGGTAAAATTGGGCCGGGCACAGTGGCTCACACCTGTAATCCCAGCACTTTGGGAGGCCAAGGCAGGTGGATCACGAGGTCAGGAGATTGAGACCATCCTGGCTAACACGGTGAAACCCCATCTCTACTAAAAATACAAAAAAATTAGCCAGGCATGGTGGCAGGCGCCTGTAGTCCCAGCTACTCGGGAGGCTGAGGCAGGAGAATGGCGTGAACCTGGAAGGCGGAACTTGCAGTGAGCCGAGATCGTGCCACTGCCCTCCAGCCTGGGCAATAGAGTGAGACTCCGTAAGAGAGGTAAAATTGATGACACAGAAGGCAAGAGGAGACAACTGGAGAAAGAGCGTCCTCAAATAGGTGAGAAGCAATTGGATCTAGCAAGAAGTGAAAGGGTTGAGGCCGGGCGCAGTGGCTCACGCTTGTAATCCCAGCACTTGGGGAGGCTGAGGCGGGCGGATCACGAGGTCAGGAGATCGAGACTACGGCGAAACCCCGTCTCTACTAAAAATACAAACAAATTAGCCGGGCGTGGTGGCGGGCGCCTGTAGTCCCAGCTACTCGGAGAGGCTGAGGCAGGAGAATGGCGTGAACCCGGGAGGCGGAGCTTGCAGTGAGCCGAGGTCGCGCCACTGCACTCCAGCCTGGGCGACAGAGCGAGACTCCGTCTCAAAAAAAAAAAAAAGAAAGGGTTGGCCTAGGATAGGAGTAAGGGAATGCATTCACACACTATTTCTGGAGAGAAGGTAGAGTGTCTGGGTGCAGATGCAGATAGATTAGGCAGGACATTTGGTGGTGGCACGCTCAGGCCCCTGCAGAGCAGAGGCGGCAGGTAGGAGCTGAAATGTAACCCTTGTTTTGCCCACAAAGCCATGTGCCCTGGTGGGGTCACATCAGCCTGGAGGAAGGGGTACTTTTCTGATTGCTCCACCAGGAGAGGTGGTGCATTTTAGCAGTCCTGCATATAACACACACACATGCGCATACACACACATGCATACCCACACACACACATGTATGGACCTTTTCCCAATTTCCACTGAGTGCCATATGTACTGGCTGCCTCACTGGGATTGATGAGGTAAGATCTGTTCTTTATGCAATGAAAAGCTGTTGGCTATTAAAGGAGATAGAAGAAGGTGAGAAATAATCTCCTTGAAGGGTGGAAAAGTGACTAGAGAAGCGTAGCATGGACAGTGCTGAGGGCCCTCTTGAGTCGATGGTCATACATTAAAGTGAGACCACTCAGCAAGGCCATGTGATTCTCCTCCAGCCACACTCCATTGCTTGGGGGTTGGAGGAGAATTGTATTTGACCAGGTCTGAGTTTTGCTGGGGAAAGCCGATGAGAGGGGTAGGAGTATTATGTAAGGGAGTGATTATAGTGGTAGACCTTGGAATTTAAGCTGGGAGGGAAGACAGGGCAAGTAAAAAGTGGTGGAGTCAATGGTTTGGTGTGGTCCCTGTGAGAAGTAGTTTGAGAGGAAGTAATCAAACAAGTGAGGGCAAGGGGACTTTCCAAAGGTTGAGCATGGGGAAGGGTAAGGCGGTTAGGGGAGAGGAAGCGCAAAGTATCTGTGAGAAAAAGGTTCAGGCTGGCTCCAAGGAGCTAAGGAAACAGCAAAGCCCTTGGGCTTCTGTCCTTATCACTGTATATGTGAACCGTTGGTTTGGAGAGGTTGAGGAACTGGATTGCCCACTCATAATCTTTAGGGAGCTGCGCAAATGGGAGAAACTGAGTGCAGGAGGAGATAAACCAATTAAATCCTCCCAGGGCTCCTTTACAAGCTTTGGGAGAACCCAATGGGCACTTTGCTTTCCCTGCCCTTTCCAGGGATATCTGACCATTTGTGTAGACACTTTATCTGGCCTGGTATTTGACAGAAACTAAACAACACCTTTCTTCCTAAATCCAGCTCCTCCTCTTCCTGACTTCCTCTTTTCTGTTCACGGCATTACCTTTCTCAGTCACTCAGCTGCCAAACCGAAGCCTCCTTTAATCCATCTTCCTCATTCTGTGCCCAATTAGTCCCTAAAGCATAGTGAGCTGCACTGTTCAATAAACATTGCACTGTGATGGAAATGTTCTTTATCTGCATAGTCCAATACAGGAGTTACATATGGCTATTGAGACTTTATTTTTTTTATTTTTATTTTTATTTTTATTTTTTTTTTTTTGAGACGGAGTCTCGCTCTGTCGCCCAGGCTGGAGTGCAGTGGCGCAATCTCGGCTCACTGCAAGCTCCGCCTCCCGGGTTCATGCCATTCTCCTGCCTCAGCCTCTCCGAGTAGCTGGGACTACAGGCGCCCACCACCACGCCCGGCTAATTTTTTGTATTTTTAGTAGAGACGGGGTTTCACCGTGGTCTCAATCTCCTGACCTCGTGATCCGCCCGCCTCGGCCTCCCAAAGTGCTGGGATTACAAGCGTGAGCCACCGCTCCCGGCAGCTATTGAGACTTTAAATGCAGCTAATGCAACTGAGGAACTAATTTTTTTTTTTTTTTTTTTTTTGAGACAGAGTCTTGCTCTGTCACCAGGCTGGAGCGCAGTGGCACGATCTTGGCTCACTACAACCCCCATCTCCCAGGTTCAAGCGATTCTCCTGCCTCAGCCTCCCAAGTAGCTGGGACTACAAGCGCAGGCCACCGCGGCCAGCTAATTTTTTTATTTTTAGTAGAGGCGGGGTTTCACCATGTTGGCCAGGATGGTCTCAATCTCCTGACCTCGTGATCTGCCCACCTCAGCCTCCCAAAGTGCTGGGATTACAGGCGTGAGCCACCACGCCTGGCCTGAATTTTAAATCCTGTTTAATTTTAATTAAAGTTACATTTAAAGAGCCTTAACTAGGAGCTACTATATTGGACTGCACAGGTATAAATACTATACTTTCTACACAATGGCCCTTCCAGCTGCCTCCACCTCTCTAGCTCTATTGCCACGACCCTAGGTCAGGTATTGGTTAACCTAGGTCGAGACTTTTGCTGTGCTCTCCTGTTTGGTCTCCTGCTTAGTTGCCTTCCCTTCAGTCTGTCTTGTGTTCTTGCCAAAACCATCTTCCTAAGGCATTGGCCAGATCATGACTCCACCTTATTTTAAAAACTATCAATAGTTCCCCATCAAATTTAGTACAAACTGCTCAACCTGGCACTTGCCCAATTGTGTATCTCCATCCCACTTTTCTAGCCTTACCTTTCACTATACCCTTACACGTATATCAAACTACTTGCTGTAACTCCTACTAACTTTTTACAAAGGAATCAACTTATTAAGTTACCTCTCTGCCTGCAACAAATGCCTTCCATTCCCTCTATCAAACCTAAAATCTGTTGAAATCCTTCAAGGCCTGTCTCATATTGCAGCTCCTAAGTGGAGCCCTCCTCTGAAGTCCCATAGTTACTGTTCATTCCACACCTATGGCACTTATATGCTGCTTTATAGTGCATTTTGTGTATTCATTTTATTCTCATTACTAAATATTATTCCTTGCAAGTCACTGTGTTTTAATTATGTCAATGTCCCTTGCAGTATAAGGGGCACCTTATAAAATAAGGTACTCTTCAAATAGCCACTGAATGAAGTTATGCACTTTCATGAAATCTGTAGAGCATCCATACCCGTCTAACTCTAACAGTAACATCACTAGCCCTTAAAAAGAAAGTCTTTATACCCTGGAAGCAACTTTTCTAACATGAAGTTCAGACGTTTGAAGAGAAACAGACTAGGTACATTTCTTTTCATGTTGTTATTGGCTGAGAATTTCTTCCAAATGCTCCCGAAACTTAGGGCACTTTTACAACTCAGTTCTAGTTTGTAATGCTAAAGAGCACCGTTATTCTTAGAACTGACAGGACAAGCGTAGACACTTCTAGGACCAATTGAAGCCTTTAAGAAGATTGTGATACATATCAATAAAAAGAAGCTTCCATCTAATAAATGTTTAGAAAATATATTTTTAAGCTTGCTACTTAGCAAGCCCTTATGCTTCCTGCTAAGGATACAAAGGCAGGAAAAATACCGTCCCCCTTCACTCAAGAAGGGCACATGATAAAAATGTGACCTGGCATTTATATGTGATTTTACAGTTTTCACAATATCTAATGCTACCAATGATGCCATTAAAGTACGTATTATTAGTCTCATTTTGTAAAGGGAAAGACTTGCTTAGAAGGATTAAATGAATTTACACAAAAGCGGAGAGCTCTTAATTGGCAAGGCCTCAAACTGGTACCCAGATGTTTGGGTATCAAGACATTGATTGAATTAGAATTTTAAGTTCCCTGAAAGCAGGTACTTGATTTGCTTTATTCATTACTGTATTCTCAGAGCCTAGAAAAGTAACAAGAATATAGTAGGTTCTTAGTAAATGTTTCAGGTATAAGTATTCAGGAGCACGTGTCTGTGTGTTGCATAGAGAGAGAGAATATAAGCAAGCCATATACTTCACTGGTTATTTGTATACTTGAATTAACTAAACTGATGTTACCTATATTAGTGCCACTCAAAACGTGGTCCATAGATTGTTGGTGCTGGTCCACAAAATGACCAGTTGACCTTGAGATAAGTACAGAAAATGAGAGTAAGCATTTAGAATCCTTTCTGGCAACTTGACATTGCTATGATATCCAAGCAAGTGATTAGTGGCCTTGTCTAGGTGAATCAGGGCATGGACCAGTCCAGGTGTTGTTCAAGTCTTGTGGTTGGTTACATGAGGTATAAGCTATGTACTAGTCACATAGCATTTCATTTAATCCTATCATGTTGGCCACTTACTGCCCAACTTCTCTTCCTAGGTGTTCTTTACTATTTAACAAAGAGAACACTTCATGCCTTTGAAATGAAAGAGCTGGCCAGGTGCGGTGGCTCACACCTGTAATCCCAGCACTTTGGGAGGCCAAGGCGGGCGGATAATGAGGTCAGGAGATCGAGACCATCCTAGCTAACACGGTGAAACCCCGTCTCTACTAAAAATACAAAAAATTAGCCAAGCATGGTAAGTAGCATGGTAAGTAGCGGGCGCCTGTAGTCCCAGCTACTCAGGAGGCTGAGGCAAGAGAATGGCGTGAATCTGGGAGGCGGAGCTTGCAGTGAGCCGAGATCGTGCCACTGCACTCCAGCCTGGGTGACAGAGTGAGACTCTGTCTCAAAAAAAAAAAAAAGAAATGAAAGAGCTTGCAACAGATTTAAAACTTAAAAAAAAAAAACCCTATGTTTTCACCAAAAAAGCGCTATCTACCACTGATCTTACGATGTAGAGGTATTGTTATGCAGTAATTAAGTATATGATCCCTGGAATGAGGCTACATAGCTTTAAATGCAGCTTTTGCCACTAGCTGTGCAGCCTTGGACAAGTTACTTAACCTCTTGTAGCCTCAGTGTTCTTGTCTGTCATCTGATGCTAAAAAGAGTACAAAATTTCGTAGTACTTTGGTAAAAACTAAGAGAGAAAATGCATGGACAATACTCTTCATAGAGACTGGCACATACTGACCAAATGTTATTTTTGTGTTATAATGAATGTATCTATTACTATTATTCTATTCTTGGATTATAGAAATTCAAGCTGTTTGAAATATTTAAAAGATCTTGACTATAGAGGTAATTCTATAAACATCCAGGCTTATAAATAGACAGTTACTTTTTGGTTATTCACATTGTTAAAAGATGATAAAGATCAGCCAACTCCAAAGGCTTTTATATTTGTTTTTTAATGCATTGTGTGATTTGAGTGGCAATACAGTTGGTTTCTAGATGGCCATTGAAAACAGTTTCTATATTTTCAGCTTAGGTGATCCGAGTGGTGAAAGAAGGTATACAGGCAGGTGCATATTGTGCATTGTGAGAGAGCTAAATCAGAGTGGAAGATACCCATGGAGAAACAAGAGTTGTTCATTTGGTGGTGTATATATTGCCTATTTATAAGTTTTATTCAACAGACTTTATATATAAAGTTCTTCTGAGTTCTAGCCCACTGATTCTTTTCTGTTTCCTTCTGTGAACACTGTTGTCTGGAAGGAAGCTGCTACTCAGCCATGCACCTCTGCAAATCTTGGAAAGAGTCAAGGATTCCTGAGGCAAGGAAGTTGCCAGACACAGCTGGCCACTGGAGAGAGAGCCCAGTGTAGGCAGAAAGCCAGAATGTGCCAACAGTAAGTGAAGTCTTTTCTTATCAGAAGAGAAAAGCTTGCACTTAGCTGCACTATCAGGGAGAAGACTAGCATCAGACCAACCCAGCCTTTAATAAATGGAGGGAAACAGAAATTCAGGAGCCTAGCTTTGTAGATGTGAATTAACATCATTTATTCTGTAAAAAAAAAATAGAACTCAAGCATGTGTAAACTGCAAATTAAATAACCCAAATATATGGATATCTGAATTTACAGAAGGCAGAATAGGGTTGCTAGATTTAGCAAATAAAAATAGAGGATCCCCAGTTGAATTTGAATTTCAGATAAACAAAAAATATGCTTTTAGTAAAAATATGTTCCATGCAATATTTAGGATTTGTTTATCCAAAAATGAAATGTAACTATATTTTATCTGGCAACCCTAAGTGTGGTTAAACAGGTAGGCTCTGGAGTCACACAACATGAGGTCAAATTCTGATCCTGCTTCTTACCAGCTGTGTGACCTTGGGCAAATTATTTAACCGTTCTGAGCTTCAGTTCCCTTGTGCGTAAAATTAGGATAACATTTACTTCACAGGGTTGTCGTGAAGATTAAATAATACATTTAAAAATTTACAATGTTAACATACATCATAAGTGCTCAAAAACTGTTAGCTATTTTTATAGGAAAGATAACCGTTATTCATTAACCAAATTACTTTTTTTAAATTGACATTATGATTCAAGTACCTTTGAAAAAATCTAAAGTGGAGCTTTTTATTCCCTTCTATTTCCATGGTACTGTCGCTTTACTTTACAACAAATTGAGCTAACACAACTTTTAGACTCACTGTTTATGGTATAAAGGAATACACACCAAATATTGTACAATGTCATCAGGTTTCCTGTTCCTTCCCTTAGTGCCTGATACCTGAACTCAATTTTGAAGCCATCCTAAGCATGAAATTTCCAGTGAGAAATTGGGGTAAACTTTTACAAAATATTCCTTGAATGTTTACTAGATAAAAGTTAGGAGCCAATGACAGCTCTAGAATGGGATTTTCTTAGAGAGAGGTTTTGTTACAATGGTATTTGTTGTAATAGGATTTCTGCACTCTGTGTAGATCATTTAAGAATAACCAACTGTACAGACAGTTCCAGTTCTTGTAATAGAGCTCTATTATCACAAAGTTAAAAATCAAGCAAGAAGAAAGGGCAATGGGCTTGGAATAAAAAAAAAAATATGTTTCTCCCATTCAGTACAAGTCACTTTCTGAATATTTGCTTCGCATTTATAAAATGAGAATACTACCTTAAAGAGCAATAATTAAGTTAAAAGAGATAATATAAGGGACAATACAGTACTGGTTTTCAAAGTAAGCACTCAATAAATGCTTGTTAATATGGATCTGTTATATTCAATAGAAGAAAGACTATATACCAGTGCAGCCTTACAGAAAGATTAAAGCCTGGGGCTTATGCTACTTTATATGGCTGAGCTAAAACTCCTTACTCTGTCCACGTCTGCTTTTGGATAAGAACCAATAACTTCCAAACAATGATACAACCTAAGGGGAATTCAAGGAAGAACTCCATCTTCCCCATCTTCAGTGACTGGTGTTGGGTGTGTGTGTGTGTGTGTGTGTGTGTGTGTGTGTGTGTGTGTGTGTGTGTGTGTTTGTATTGGGTAGAGGGAAGTAGTGGGATAGGAGAAAGGCCAGAAAAGGAGCTGGAGATGTCCTTTTTCTTTCAGTAACTAGTTAAGCCAGATACCAAACTTTGTGTATGAAACTACTAGCTGAGTCCGAAAAGTAGAAAACACATTTCCAGCAAATTTACAATATTAATTTTGAGCTGAGGGAGCAAATTCCAAATTCAAACCAGATTCAGAAATTATGACCTCAGTTTTTCCAGAGTTTCTACTGATTAGAATTGTTATAGATTGGCCAGGGGTAGACTGTATTAGAGGAAAAATGAGAGAAAAATAAAATTCACAAGAATATGTAAACTCAGAGAATGAAGTTTCCTGTGTTCGCATTTGCTGCTAATAAATGAGACTCAAGCAAAGGAATATAGTATTTTTCTAAGGAAGAGTGAGGGGGTGAGTCTTAGGGTTTTGCAAGGAGGATTACCAAGGGAGTCAGTCATTTTTGACTGTAAGGTCATAAAGGGCGTATAGTTTTTCAGGGCAGTATGTGAATGATGTTAAACTAAATTAGTAGAGCTGGTGGTTACACAATAAACTAGAAGGCCATTTTGAAAGTCAATCAGGCCAGATGTGGTGGCTCATGCCTGTGATCTCAGCACTTTGGGAGGATCACCTGAGGTCAGGATTTTGAGACCAGCCTGGCCAACATGGTGAAACCCAGCCTGGCCAACATGGTGAAACCCGTCTCTACTGAAAATACAAAAATTAGCCGGATATGGTGGTGTGTGCCTGTAATCCCAGCTACTCAGGAGGCTGAGGCAGGAGAATCACTTGAACTCAGGAGGCAGAAGTTGCAGTGAGCTGAGAGCATGCCACTGCACTCTGGCCTGGGCGACAGAGCAAGACTCCATCTCAAAAAAAAAAAAAGTCAATCAATATTTATATATTGAATATCAACTCTGTGCTCAATAGCCTCCCATTATTCAGGGGATATAATGACACAGAGTGGAGCACCAGCACCCAGTGTGTCTAGTTTAGGGAGAAATAACCTATGAGCCTAGATGAAGACAGAAGAAAAAGATGGAAGACTCTGTAACCAAAGGGTTAAGAAATCTTGAATGACTAACATTTGAGTAAAAAAAAAGTAAGGGTCGAGTTCTAAAACAGAGAATAGAAATAGAATTTGCTACCAAAGAAGGGGGCTTTTGATAAAAAAATAATAATAATAACGACGTGTCAGGTGTGCCAGGGACCTGATTGAAGGTCTCACTCGGGCTTTGAACTTGGCAAAGGGTAGAGGTGAAGCATTCTCAAATCCTTCCCTTGCCTCCTACACCCAGGGTTCAAGGTGTAAAGGAAGAAAAGCCAGGGCGTGTGCATCCTTTTTTTTTTTTTTTTTTTGAGACGGAGTCTCGCTCTGTCGCTCAGGCTGGAGTGCAGTGGTGTGATCTCGGCTCACTGCAAGCTCCGCCTCCTGGGTTCACACCATTCTCCTGCCTCAGCCTCTCCGAGTAGCTGGGACTACAGGCGCCCGCCACCACGCCCGGCTAATTTTTTTGTATTTTTAGTAGAGACGGGGTTTCACCGTGGTCTCGATCTCCTGACCTCGTGATCCGCCCGCCTCGGCCTCCCAAAGTGCTGGGATTACAAGCGTGAGCCACCGCGCCCGGCGAGCGTGTGCATCCTTGACAGACATCTGAAATGGATCATCATCTTGCTGGGAGTTGGAGGGTTTTTTCTCACCACCCCTCTGTTCATCCTCTGAGCTGTAAGTGCCAAAATAGACAGATTAGCACAAACTCAACCTGTGCAAGTATCTTTTAATGCTCATTTGCTGACTTCAATGAGTTCCAGAACCAATTTGTGATCTTACAATCGCTCAGGTTTATCACCAAAAGAAAGCACTGTAAGTCTAGTGCAAGACGTCACCTCAGCAGAACTCAGCAGTGAGACATTGATATGAAAATGAATTCAAATGAACTCTTGTGGCCATTGTAAGGCCTCGCTGTTCTCTAATATCATTACACAGAAAAACATTAGGTGCTGGATGTCCTGATGAGCCAGTTCTTGTACAATACCTGTTTTACAAACTGCACTCAAGTATCCTTTTGTTCTCTCTTCAAATTTCACAGCTTCCTCTACTCTGCCTAAAAAGGAAAACTCACATCTTTGAGCTGTTACAATAAAACTATTGGCAGCCTGTAAAGTGAGAACAGAGCCTTGCCTTAATTTATTGCACTACACAGATTTATTACACATCAGGGTAATAATAACAACACCGTGACTTGCTGCCTGATAATCTCCCCTTTTGCTCCAGTAGGAGCGTGGTGGTGGGAGCTTGGAGGGCCCTGCAGACTCCCTGTATGGTGCTGAGCACGGCTGGGGACACTCTTGGCTCAGTGCCATGAAATGATGTGGCACTACTGGGCCGTGCAGTGCCAAGATATATGCAAAGCTGGTGAGGAGATGTAGTATTTGGACAGAAACTACTGGAAGCTGTTTGCCAGGTCTATATGAAAATAGTGTTTCCACAGTTGCTATTTTCCAGGAGAACAAGCATTCTGCAGCTACCTTCTTCTTATAAAAGGTTCTTCGTGCTCTGAGAATGAAGGCATTTTTTTTAAAAAAGGTTCCCCATCCTGAAATATGACAAGAACCCAGTTTTAGAACCATAGAGGTGAGGAATTCCCTTAGGGGGCATTTCACCTGTCTTTAGGCAACACCACACCTAAAAGAATCCAGGACTATAAAAGTTAAATCGATTCAGAGAGAGTTTCTGAGAAACAGTTAACAGAATTCAGGGTTAAAGATGATCACCCATCAGGTCAAGGGTCTCCTTCCATGCCAGCCTCGCTTCTGGGCTGCTTCTCTGTCTTTTCTTAGTGCTCCTGAGCCCTGGGGTGCTTGATCAATCTTGGCTGCTTCCAGGGAAACTGTCAGAGGCATTTGGGCCCTCAGCTTGCCCCTGGTGACAACAGTGACATCCTTACAGAGGACAGCATCCATCAGAGGTGCCCTCCTGCTGCTCAGCTTGCTCTGGAAGCCTCTCATTAGAGTTTCTAATTTTTAAGATAATGGGAACTTAATGGGGATTATTTTGATTTTCTCTTACCAGCCAACACTTTTGTAGCCGAAGCCCTGCTGCCCCCAGCTGCACTGCCTGAACAAATTGCATCTGAGCAAGCCAAAGCTGTGGCCCAGGAGACTGCTAACATGACTTCAGAAAGGCACAACCCAATCCTATTGCCTAATTTTCTTTATTCTTAGGCCAAGACTTTGGCCTGTAACAGTGTTTGGATTTCTGGCTTTTTGGGTGACCACTTTAGTTCCTCCTTTCTTCACCTATCAAGACAGAAACATCTTTAACAAATCATCAGTAAATTAATCCATGAATTCCAAGCAGTTGAGAAGGTCAAGCTACTGCTGCTTCTCCCATACCATGCTTGATAAAAATGAAAAATTAAATCCGCCCATTGTCCATCACCTGGTTGTACTTAACACAGAGATTCACTCTCTGAATATAGTACGAAGACCAAAATGATTGGAAAATTATGTATGCTTAACCTCTCAGAGGAATCAGATGACCTCAGTAAATATTTTTTGAGACCATTAGGCCCTGGGGATCCAAAGACTTTGTCCCTGTCCTCTCAAAAGCTTTGGTTTTCTTCCCAATAAACATATGTACATTTATTTGGTTTTGCATTGGCAAGTGGCAATCGGTCGGGTAAATTTGCCCTTGGGAAATTTTATCCTGCCAAGGTGATTCACAGGCCACAAAAATGTGGAAACTACCATCCTTAGAATACCAGTCATGCCCTACACTTCACAGGATAGGCTGGGTTTGGGTCTCCTCTTCCCCTGTTGGCTGTTATCTTTTACAACTACTAGGCAAATCCTGAATCTTGGAAACCACTTCAGTCCTGTAGTCACTAATTGCTGCCTGGCAAGAAACCATGTCAGTCTCCTGTCTGAGTTCAATGGAGAATTGTCACTACTAACTTGAAGCTCTGGCGGTAGATCTTCCTCTTCCAAATGACCCCAAAGCAATCTAACATCAGGGAACCCAGTGAGGCAGAATGGTGGCTGAATCATATAAATGGAGATAAACATGGTCCCAGGTGCCATCAGAGAGTCAACAGACCCCAGGCTTCAAAGCACATTGCTGATTACTCTTGATGGAGGGCCCACAACTGTTTTAATCATGCAATTATTTTGAGGATGAATTTATAAGAAAGGAGATTCACCTCCCAGCCATTTTGCAGGATGGCTGTCAATAGATTGGCCCAAAAGGAAGAACAAGGAAAAGCGCACCAAAGAAGATAAATGAAAATATAAGGTAAGAAGTGGGTAGAAGCTGTAGCATTGTAAAGAAATCCAAGCCAAAATTGTTAGAGGTGGTGAACTGTTTTTAAAAATTATTTTGACGATAATGATGACTTTTTTGTTTTGTTTTTATATTTTAAGGGTATAAGCTGAACTGTGGACATCCTGCCACTGGGAATTAAGTTAAAGTAGAAAAAAAACAGAATGTAATGGGGAGTCCCCTCACAAGAAGAATTTGGATCAAAGCATGGCAGTGAGGGGAAGCACTGAGCAGGTGAGAGTGAGGCAGAGGCTTTAGTCCTGCAGGAAACAGTCGCCTGACTTTAAAGCATGCCTGTGTCACTGACAGCATTTAGCAGTGTACAGTGTGCAGAAACTTGGCTCGTCAGCCCTCCTGATGCTGACAGATAGGGCAGCTTCACTGTGGAGCACTACACAAGCTCATTTGCTGCCTTCATCAGTCTATAGGTGCTGACTTTGCTGGTAGAGTCACCACCGCAGCCACAGGGCCTCTTCTCACTTACCCACTTCCTCCCCATTCACGTTGCTCCTCTCATCAGAGACACCAAGGCCCACTGGAGCCTGCTTTGCATCACTTACATCAGAGGTTTGGGATGGCACATTGTAAATGATCTTTGCAAACTTTTCCTTTTGTGCTCTTGAAGTTTAAGCAGAGAGGCAAAGAGTAAGTGGCCCAGGAGCAAAATGTCTACATTTCTAAAATGAGTCTGAAGTGAAGCTCATCTGAAAATGTAGCTGGAGGCAAAGACAGCTTTCAGGGTCAAAGTTGGGCAGGATCTCACGGAGTTACAATCCTGCAAATTTTTTTTGTTTTGTTAAAAAGAGAAGGAAGTTTTTTTAAAAGTTAGATGGTACCCCCTTAGTTGGCATGGTATGAAAAATAATCTAAAAGATGTTCATCGTTTTTTAAACTGCAATTGTGAACATTTTAACTAGGAGGAGTGGGTTTCGTATTCCAACACAACTGGTCATGCCCCAAACTTGGGAAGGGAGAGAAGAAAACATTTTACAAAGGAAAAAATGAAATATTTGTTACCTAAAATTTTCTACTTTGACAAAAATGAAAGTTCAGTTTACAAGCTAAAGGAACATTCTGTTGAATCTTCAGTGCACCCCAGAACATCCTACCAATGGCCTCAGCTCTGCCAAACTTGGCACCTTTCATCTCAGAGTCCCCAGTAAACACTAATTTCCACAGCATTCTAAAATTGGCCAAGTCATTCAAATTATAGTGATGACAGGTTGGGCGATAGGTGGCAATTTTCCTTTGTTGTCATTACCCTTACCACATACTGGGCAACTGAGGCGTGGAAGAACAGAGGTAAGATGTTGGCTTCAAGGTTCAGGACCAAATCGGTGGCGTTCCAGGAACCAAACCTTGAACATTCATGTCATCTCTGGGAAGTGGCTTTTTGATTCAGCACTGGTACTTTCCAGTTTCAGCACTTTTATGTGTCAGTAGCTAAGTCTCTCATCCAAGGGCCCCAGGCCCTCAGCCTCTGCTTCATCTCAGGAAAGCCCTCTGGCAGTTGAAGAGAATGGGGTAGTTGGGGAAGTAGGGTGAGGCCTCAGTGAGTTTGATGGTTGGGTGCTTGAATGGAAATCTAAGAGGGGAAGAAGGGCTCTGTGACTGTGAATTACTATAAGGAGAGGTGATTGGATTGGAAAGAGCTGGCGGGACTCTCACTACGTCCTCCCTTGATAATGATGCATCATAGTGCCATGGCCACGCCTGACCACACACTTCACTTGCCTTGCTCCCTTGGGTGTTAGGTATATCCCTTCAACTTTGGAAAGGGGCATAACATGTAGATACTGGGGTAGATTTTCCTGAGGTCTTATTTGTATCCACCTTTAATAGAAATAAACAGGACACTTATTTCTAGGTTGATAAAAATGGCCAGCGTAGCTAAATAACTCTGTGTCAGCTGGACTTCGATTATTTTTTTAAGTGGCAGAAGAGAAGGATGAACAATGTTCACCAGGTAGAAAAGGTTAGAGCAG
This sequence comes from Hylobates moloch, assembly GCF_009828535.3. NCBI lineage: Eukaryota > Metazoa > Chordata > Mammalia > Primates > Hylobatidae > Hylobates > Hylobates moloch. The sequence goes on from NW_026652280.1 coordinate 116,079,023, forward strand.
TAGATGTTTGTTTCCTCCCATCATCTTCATGATCTCTTGCCTCAGAAAAGTGGGAGAAAAAAAAAACCAACACACCACCTGATGAATGTCCTACCCCACAGAGTAGTCTAACTCTGTGTCTCAGCAGGAAAAGGGGAAAGAGGAAGAGAAACTGACATTTAATGAGTGCCAACTCTATATTGGTCACTATATATAAATAGTTTAATTTAATCCTCCGTTACAAGCCCCTACTATGTAGATATTATTATCCCCATTTTTAAAGATAACTATTCGGCTCTTGCAATTAGGAAACCATGAGACCAAGATTTAAAAGCCAGAGCTTCCTGACTCCAAAATCCTCTTTCTTTCCTGTTATCCTGCTGAAGTGCCGATTTCAAATGAAGACTGACTTGATCCTGAACATAACCTACAAGAAGAAAGAGACCGCAGATGGGTACTGTCTTCTTACCCAACATGGTTATTAGAACACCCTCAGTGACAGAAAGGGTCAGGATGCCAAGTAGTTGTTTGCAAACGCTGTTTGGCTAAAGGATCTAATTCACTGAATGAACACATTTCTTTCCAGGGTGTGGGATGCAGGTCCTGGTGAAGGGTCATAGACTATAGAGGAAGAAACTGTATGGCTTGTTTATTGAAAATTCAATTAAAGTTTACCCTAATCACTTGTCAGTAAATTTACACATGCCTTAAACTAGATGGACCTTTGAAATCATATTCCTCCTACCCTAGTTATAAAAATAATAATAGCCACATTTATTGAGGACTTATCACGTGCCAGGAGCTGTTCTTTAGGCTTTATATATGTCATTTAACCCTCCAGTGATCCTATGAGGAAGTTATTATTATTTTCTCTTTTTTACAAATGAAAGGCACAAAAAGGTTAAGAAACTTGTCCAAAGTTACACAGGAGAGAAATGGCAGAACTGGGATTTGAGCTTTCAAACCTGGGCACCTCTCAACTATACTTTCTGCTACCTGTCATCAGGGAATATGGTACATAAACAGGAAGGGTGAGTTTTTTCCTAAGTGTTTGTTTCTCTGATGGAGAGGGAGATATTTTTCTCATTTTCCATTTCTAGAGTAACAGCAACCTTCTGCCACAGAAAGCACCAAATCCCTTTACCCCCATTCATGTTAACCTGCTAGATAAGTCTATTCAGTAAAATCCCTTAGTCCTCCTTAGTCATTACATAGCTTTATTCCTCCCTTTCCTTCTCCTCAGCTAGTGTTTGGCATCTTCCTCTTGTGTTAGGAGTGAGGGGTGGTCATAGACAAGGATCTCCTTTCTCAGCAGTGGGTTACCACTCTCTCGTATGGTCATTGTCCTGGCCACCCAGGACAATGGGTGTGGTTGAAATTAGAGAGTGGTTGAAATTCAACTTCTTGGATACAAAAGATCCCACGGTGATCATAGGCCTCACCAAAGAGAAGCAGGTGGTTTACCCACACTGAACATTGTCATTGAGGTTAATGAATGCGTTCTTACATGGTCTAAATATAAGTATGTGGACCTCACTGAGGAGAGACCAGGCCCTCAAGAAAGGTCTTGGAAATCCCACATTCTGCTGTTATGGAGAGGGGAGTAAGCCAGATGCAGCAACCTCAGCTTCTGATTTTGACGCTGAAACTCACATCTGCCTACCCTTCATGTGTAAACAGGGTTGCAAAATTACTCACTCCACTCACATGCATAAAGAATGTATAGTTTCTTTTTTCTCTTAATCACCCTGATCTCCCTTATGAGTCCTCACCTGCTGGGTAGCAAGAGAGAAAAAAATAATTTTAGCTCAATAGATTTTAAAACTAGTCTGATACAATTATTTAAGCAGTTTCTTTAGGCTTAATTTTTGACTTTGGGATAAAGGAGTCTTTCAGATTCCTTGCTTCTGATGGTTTCTTCTCTGTAAATGGCACCAGTGGTTCTCAGACCAGGTCCCCTGGTGCCCTCCCCACACTGCTCTGCCCTCTTAAATATGGTGGTGCGGGGCCATCTACAAAGCAGTGTCCTAACAAGGAATTTCAAAGGGAATGGGGAAAGAGCTCTCCTGCTCTTGATGTTCTCTAATTGATTTCATTCTTCAGGCAGAACGCTGGAGAGGGGAGGCTAGGAGAAGACAAACAGCCTTGCTGCCTGGCATATGGCCACTCCCTACCTCTTGTAGCATTGGCTGGAAGAGGAGGCTTGCTAGCCTCTATCACAGGCAGAGGAATATCCATTTACACTTAAGGGAAACTCTAAGATCAGAGACTTGGTTCTTGAACTTCTAGAGATTGTAGAATATCTAGTTTGTTTTTCAAGCTGTTGTGATTACCGTCCTGACTTGCCAAGGCATTAGGCCAGGCGAGGCCTCTGCAATGTGAGCTGAAAGAAGAGGGGTTTAGAGAGGAATGGAAATACTGTGTGTGACATTGTGAAATACATATTTGGTCTTTGTGTTAGTCTGTTCTTGTGTTGCTATAAACACCTGAGGCTGAGTAACTTTTTTAAAAACATGTTTTATTTTGGCTTATGGTTCTGCAGGCTATACACAAAGCATGGTGCCGGCATCTGCTTCTGGTGAGGGCCTCAGGAAGCTTACAATCGTGATGGAAGGTGAAGAGGAAGCCAGTGCATCACATGGCAAGAGAGGGAGCAAGAGAGAAGGGGACAGTGCCGCACACTTAAAAAAAAAACCTTATCTCACGAGACAGAACTAACTGAGTGAGAGTTCACTCATCACCAAGGGAATGGTGCTAAGTCATTCATGAGGGATCCCCCCGCCGCCCCCGTGATCTACTCACCTCCCACCAGACCCCACCTCCAACACTGGGGATTACATTTCAACATGAGACTTGGAGGGGACAAACATCCAAACCATGTCAGTCTTCAACCCCTCTTCCTGACATACAACTCCTAAAACTCTTAGAATCTCCAAAGTGCTGTCTTTTTATGTGTTAATAGTTGGCTAGTGGCTCATAGCCCCTAGGTAGCTTCAGGATGGGGGCTGGTCACTGGAAAGACCAAGTCATAATTAGAGGGTTGGGACTTTCAGCCCACCCCCAACCTCTGGGGAGAAGAAAAGGGCCGAAGTTCAAGTTGATCACCAATGGCCAGTGTTTTAATTAATCATGTGGCCTGGCGCAGTGGCTCATGCCTGTAATCCCAGCACTTTGGGAGGCTGAGGCGGGTGGATCACAATGTCAGGAGATGGAGACCATCCTGGCTAACAAGGTGAAACCCCATCTCTACTAAAAATACAAAAAATTAGCCAGGCGTGGTGGTGTGTGCCTGTAGTCCCAGCTACTGAGGAGGCTGAGGCAGGAGAATCACTTGAACCCGGGAGGCGGAGGTTACGGTGAGCTGAGATCGCACCACTGCACTCTAGCCTGGGTGACAGAGCGAGACTCCGTCTCAAAAAAAAAAAAACCAAAAAACAAATAAAATAAATAAAAATAATGAATCATGCCTATGTAATGAAGCCTCCATAAAAACACAAAAGAATAGGGTTCAGAGAGCCTCTGGATAGCTGAATATCTGGAGGCTCCTAGAGAGTGGCATGTCCAGAGGGCATGGAAGCTCTGTGCCCCTTTTTCACCCTATGCACCTCATCATCTGTATGCTTGGTAATATCCTTTATAATATACCAGTTAAATGTAAGTGTTTCTCTGAGTTCTTTGAGCCACTCTAGCAAATCAATGGACCTCACAGAGAGGATCATAGGAATTCCAACTTGAAGTCAGTTGGTCGGAAGTTCTGAGGCCCAGACTTGCGACTGACTGGTAGGAAGTAGGGGCAGCTTTGTGAGACTGAGCCCTCAACCTGTGGTTTCTGCTGCTATCGCCAGGTGGATAGTGTTGGAATAGAATTGGAGGGAGCCCAGCTGGTATCCACTGCAGAACTGCTTGCTTGCTTGCTTGCTTGCTTGGTGTGTGAGGAGAAACCCACATACATTTGGTCACAGAAGACTTCTGTGGTCACACAGACTTCTGTTCATCACAGAAGTCTTCTGCGATGATTGTTGTGGTGTGAAAGCAGAGGAGAAACACAGTTTGAATTTTTCCACTTCCACACCATGTTTGCTGAACATTGCTCACTGTAGGCTTGGGATGGTTGGTCCGGGGTAAGTAATAGAAGGTGCTTAAAAGTGCTCCTCAACAGTTTTGAAGTCTGTGGGACAAAAAAAAAGTGCTCCTCAAAGGGGAGGCAGGATAGTGTAATGCTTAGATATATGGAATCTGGATCCAGACTGGGCTCTGGTATTTCCTGGTGATGTGGACAACTTTACTTATATGTAAACTCAGTTGCTTCATCCTAAAATGGCATAATAACAGTAACTACCTCCTAGGGTTGTTACAAAGTTTAAATCTGTTTACATACATAAAAAAGACTTTTGCTTGTCTTGTAGTAAGCACTCAACAAATGTTAGCTATTTAGATTCCAAACATATATAACGTTCGATTATAAGCCATGGAAACACCTTATGTATGGTATAGCAGAAAGAACAGGGATTTTCAAAATAGCCTAAGTTATATAATCTTGAGCAAGTTGTATGGCCACTGTGAGCCTTGTCTGAAAAAGGAGGATGATTACATCATAGGATAGTTGTGAGAATTAAATGAAATAATATATGTGAAACACTTAGCAAAGAGTGGCACCTGAGGCTCACAGTGTTTCTTCCCCTTTTTCCTATGTCAGTAATATGCTGTCTTATAATTATTTACTATTATGTTCTCAACCAGGAGTCTTAAGCTTTTATAATCTCCAAACTGGCTAGCACATAGTAGAAACTCAATAGAGTCATTAACCGTTCAAATGAGCCTCCAAGTCTGGGGCATGAGACCTAGAATATCTCCCCTGTTGAGTGTTGCCTGGTCAGAGGACAGTTCCCACCCCTCCACCACCAACTTCAATTGTTCTAGGTGTATATTTCTCCCCTTTCTTTATGAAAACTGCTCTGTGGTCTGTCGGAGGCATTTATGTCTGCTTTACTCACATTGCTCAACCCACACTTGGAGAGAAATGTGTTTGCATAAATACTAGCAGATGAATTTTTTAAATATCGCTTTTTCTTTCCTGGCACTCTGTAAGAGAAATGAGCAAATATAAACAGAGGAGTATCACACTAGAAATATAGCAGATGGGCTTCTGCTGGGGATCTGGACTTTCCTGGAGTATACACATTTGGGATATATAGGATTATGACAAAATCCACTTGTAATGTTCATGCTTTATATTTCTTGGGCACAATATTAATTGCTTAAAGACTAGGCTTAATGCACACTTTCAGCCCCAATTCTCCCTTTGGGAAACAAGCAGGATCCTATAAACACTCTGTGTAGTAGGGATTGTCTTCCTAAGCCTAACATAAATCCAGTTTGATTGAGGAATCAAGGAGAAGTAAGAAAAATAAAGTTTTTCTTCACTCCATGCTGCAATGACAGGGGAAAAAAGGAAACTCTTCACTCCTCATTTCAGATGCCTTCATGCTTATGACCAAGGGCTTATTATGGATATTAAAAAGTGGAAACTGACTACACATACTCCTGACATATCTTGATTTAAGCCACCTCAATTCAGACTACACATCTTGAGGAATACATTTATATGCAGGCATTGACCATGAGCCATCCTTAACTCCAGCCCACACCTTTGGCCCAGATAATATTTTCATTTATTTATTTATTCACCAAAATTTGTTAAGCATCTATGCTACAGAATGAATGTTTGTGACCCCCTAACCCCAAATCAATACATTGAAAGCTAATCCTGAATGTGACGATATTTAGAGGTGAGGCCTTTGGAAGGTGATTAGGTTATAAGGGTAGAGCCCTTAAGAGCAGAATTAATGCTATGCTATTATAAAAAGGACTCTGGTGAGTTTCCTCACCCCTTCTACCATGTGAGGACACAGTGAGAAGACTGCCATCTATGAACCAGGAAGCAGGCCCTCACCAGACACCACATCTCTCAGCACTGCAGATTTGGGACTTCCCAGCCTGCAGAACTATGAGAAATAAATTTCCTTTTTTTTTTTTTTTTTTTTTTTTGGTCTGTCACCAGGCTGGATCATGGCCAATCGGTCACTGCAACTCCCTCCGGTTCACCATCTCCTGCCTCACCCTCGATAGTATTTTTAGTAGAGACGGGGTTTCACCATGGTCTCGATCTCCTGACCTCGTGATCCGCCCGCCTCGGCCTCCCAAAGTGCTGGGATTACAAGCGTGAGCCACCGCGCCCGGCCGAGAAATAAATTTCTGATGTTTGTAAGCTACCCACTCTATGGCATTCTGTTACAGCAGCTCAAATGGACTAAGATCATCTGCTATGGACCAAGCACTGTACAAGGAATGGGACTATGGCAATGAAGAAGACAGACATGGTCCCTGATATTATAAAACTCAAGTCTAGTGGGAAAACAGACTCTTATGTTATAATTTAACCATTCCTTTAAAAAATGCACCAAGAAGCAATAGTTTCCATTTCCATAACCATACTGTGTCCCAAGTATTGGCCTAGGAAAAACTGGGAGGTGGAAGCTGTCCTGTGGCTTCCTTGTTGTCAGAGCCTCTGTAGGGCCTTTCAGAACTCCATGGAAGCGTTCCTCATCCATAGTTGACCTGGCTGGACCCAGTAGTCATTTTTTTTTAAAGGGCTCCTCAAAAGAATGTTGTAAATGATCCTGCCTACCCATAATGGTGACTCCTGGATCCCAGAGAAAGCCCTGCCTTTAATCAATAAGCATTAACTCTTTTTTAAAATTGCAAGTATGTTTATCTATTAGGTTTAACAAGGGAGGCAGCATAATGTAGAGCAAAGATCACAAACTTTGAAGTCAGCCCTATGTTCTAATGTTGGCTCAAACATTTATTAGCAAGTCCCCTTGGCAAGTTATTTTACTTTTCTGCTGTTTAATTGTCCTATGTGCAAACTGGAGAAGAGAGCACTTAACTCTGAATTGTTGAGATTCTTAAATGAAATAATCACTTAGAAGTGCTTAGTATGGAGCACATCCTCCTTTACTAAGCTCAGGAACTATATTTTCTATGAAATGGGACTTGCCCTTGAAAAAAAAAAACAGCATTTACATGAAATATTTAATGATATTCATACAACTTTGAGCTATTTGGCAAATGATAGATTATATCCATAGCCAACTCTGCCCATCCTCACTGGTGCCAACTCTCTCTGCTTTTGCTGCTTAACTGCAGCTCTAAACACACCTCTCCAGCAGGTAACCTAACCAGGGAAGCCCAAAATAAAGATGTCAGAATGCTCCAATAAGAAATGAGAATAAGAGACAATATGACACTTTGTGTTAAAACAAAAAAGATCCTCAGCTTTTCCATGTGTTATCCCTGTCCTTTGTTTTATTGTTTTTTTTCATTCATTGAAAATGTCATCTCTTTTCTCTAGGATGCTTGAAGATGTTGAGCTGGAGATGAGGCTTGTGGGTGACATTAGACAGGGAATACACAGCTAGAGGGCTGGTGACCTTACCTCAGGCAATTTCTCTGTCCTTCAAGACCCCTGTACCAGAAACTCCTATAGCCCAAGGAATCTGTACTAGTACCTCCTTCTGATTGTCCTATAGGTTCCTCCTGCAGCCTTCAGGTTGCTGGTCCAGATATTGGTAAGATTTGCCACATGGCTAAGTAGTGGGGCTGATTCAAAAAGCTCTAAATTTTGTACATTAATTAGATCAAGACTTATAGTTTAAAAAGCTGAATACAAATTTAATGTCCAAAACATAGTGGGGGAAGATGGGCTGATTAACTGTATTGGTTATTAGGGAACTATTAATAATGATGGTTGCATAATTTTCTATATGATAACAGTAATATATATTTAGCAAAAAGCTGCATACACAATTCCATATATACAGAATGAGTGCAACTGTGTTACAAGAATAAGTCTATATGCCTATAAGAGAACTGGAAGGAAACACATTGAAGTGTTAACATTTGAGGGTTGGAACTATGGCTAATATTTTTTGTTTCTACTTTTATTTTTATAAGAACCGTGTATTGTTTATAGTCTTAAACTATAAACTTCATTTTGAAATGAAGACTTCAGAGGCCAAGAATATGCTTCCCTGGGATGATTTTCATGAATCATTTCCAAAGAAGATTTTCATTTATTCACCAGTGGGCTCAGTTGAGCAGAAGACAAAATGAGCAGAGGCAGCACTTAAGGAACTTTATGGGTTCAGAAAGTTCACCTTTATCAAGTCTTGGGTCTCAGTCTTTGTTTTTTCTTTTTCTTTTCTCTCTCTCCTTCCTTCCTTCCTTCCTCCTTTCCTTCCTTCCTTCCTCCCTCCCTCCCTCCCTCCCTCCCTCCCTTCCTTCCTTCCTTCCTTTCTTCCTCCCTTTCCCCTTCCCCTCCCTCCCTCCCTCCCTTCCTTCCTTTCTTCCTTCTTTCTTCCCTTTCCCCTTCCCCTCCCTCCCTCCCTCCCTTCCTTCCTCCCTTCCTTCCTTCTTTCCTTCCTTCCTTCTTTCCTTCCTTTCTTCCTTCCTTCTTCCCTTTCCCCTTCCCCTTCCTCCCTCCCTCCCTCCCTTCCTCCCTCCCTTCCTCCCTTCCTCCCTTTCTCCCTTCCTCCCTTCCTTCCATCCTTCCTTCCATTTTTTGTTTGACTCTCTTGCCCAGGCTGGAGCACAGTGGCATGATCACGGCTCACTGCAGCCTTGGCCTCCTGAGCTCAAGTGAGTCTCCTGCCTCAGCCTCCCAAGTAGCTGGGACTACAGGCTCACATCACCACACCCTGCTAATTCTTTTATTTTTTATTTTTTGGAGATATGCGGTCTCACTATGTTGCCTAGGGTGTAAATCTTTCTTTGCAGGGGCTATAGTTGTTTCTTTCTAACTGCCAAAGCTGTGTTAGTTTTACATTTTCCCACTTCCTCTCAAGATCAAATTTGGTCTTTCCAAATCGTGGCATCTGGTTTTATACTTATGCGGGATAGGGGTGGGAGAACTGCAGAAGATAAAACCAAAGGCTGACACCAGCCCCCACTGCAGGGTCAAGTGAAGCGAAACGTTGCTGGAGGCTTAAAAATCGAAATCAACTTATTTTTTTCCTCTGTTTGTAAGCTAGTCCCTGAATTTCCTGGTTTTGACCTAAGAGAAAACCAGACGGCTTGTGATCAAATCCTGTTATCCTCGTGATCTGAGACCACCTGTCTCAGGGGACATTTTATAATTCTTTTTTCAAAAGATTCTCCCGGAGGTCATTTCACATTAACAGTCCTGAATGAATCTTAGGCCTTGTTCTTTGCACACATGGATTTTCTTTCTGGTCTTTTTGTGACAGATTAAAAGTCCACTGTGGGCTGGCCAGGCAGAACCTCATGAAATCAAACCATTTGTCTTGTTCCAAGGGCTCAGCCTATTCCACTCCTTTTTCACTTAGAAAGGTTAAAAAAAAAAAAAAAGTAGGAGTCATATCTTAAGCTACCAGGACAAATTCCCAGCGGCTTCTAAGCAAAGCTGGCCCTATGGGGCAGCATCCCAGGATCTCTCAGCAGAGCCTCATCCTCTTAGGGTGCTGGGCATGGTCAGGATCAATGCTGTCTGGAGCCTTAGCTTTGAGGTGGCGATCCAGCTCCACCACTACACTTCAAGATAAGGTTTTGAAAAAAGGATGCATTCTAAACATTCCCAACAAACAAAAAGGTACAAAGAAGAAATTTAAATTCTGCCCTGACTCTTATCACCCAGATACCATATAACCAGAAAGGGAATGGCCCTGGAGCAATATCATTGCAGGTTCCTAATTAGCAGCTTTGCAGCAACTTGAACAAAGAATTCCAAGCCCTACAACTCAGAACTTGTAAACATAAGAGAACAGCAGTTAGGCGACTTGTCTAGCTGATTTTTACTAGACAGCCCAGTATTAGCAGTTCCCGAGGGGCCTGGGCTTAGCTTGAGTCAGCCAGGGTGTGACAAGCCACAGCACTGATCTCACCTTTGCAAGCCAACACAAGCCAGCTCCCTGCCCCCTCCGCCCACTCAGCTGCTCTCAGCCACTTCTGCCAACTTGCTCGTTTTGTTTCTATTTTTTCTCTCTCTCCCTCTCTCTGGGCAGCCACCTCCTCTGCTATTTACCCCCCAACACACCCGCTGATCCTCAGAGCTCTGCTGTGGAAGTGTGGTGACTCATTTGTTACTTAGGTATTTTGGGTTCATTACTCTTCAGCCACTTTACTCAGAAGAGCCACGCAGAGCCAAAACAGAGAAGAGAGGAAATGGGGGCGTGCAGATGGGAGGGGGTGGGGCAGAAATCCGAGAGCTGCTGTGGAAAAGTTCAGCACAGTTGCTGTTGTCAAAGCTAGGACTCAGAGAACAAGGCCATTCCAAAAGCACTACAACGGGAAGGAAACAGTGCTTTGATTAAAAGTTCATTGAGAGAGCTGGAAACATACCCCAGGGTTCTCCCCCAACAGAGATGGTGTGTTCAGGAATCCAAAAGAATCGTCATTGCTCTTTGGGAATATTTATGAGCAACCACACCCAAGCTGTGTTGACTTGGCCAAAGCAAGGTGGAAGGGTGCAGTTACAGGACAGTCAAGCATGGCCTACAGAACATGATAGATATCATTTACCCTAAACTTCAGGTTTCCTGCTCCCCAGTATACATGTGCCTTTGGCTCATATACCTAGATTTGCTCTGTGGACAATATCTGGGGTTGAGTGGCTGCTGTCCTGAGTAGACAGACACTGCTTGTGCTGTGAACAACAGTGACCCTTTGTGACAGGTCAGCCAGGAGATTTGTGAACATATATGTTTGAGAGGCTTTCAGAATGTTATTGTTTAGAAATTAATTTTCCTTAAATTGTTCTCCCCAAGAATGTGCAGCACATGATGCTTCTGCTTGCATTATAAGCCTGCCTTGTTGTAGACTGTGTTCCAATCTCTTTAGAAAGAGTATTGAATTACTATTTGTGACATTTGCCATCCGTTTCTAGTTTGGGGCTAGCAGGATTAGCATGCAGGGAGTATTCATTCTTTTCTAATTATATATTCTTTAATCTAATAAATATTCCCCAAATGCCTAATGTTGGAGCCAGCCCTCCAGGTCCAGAGCTGGGGCGTGGGATAGAGTCCAGACCTCTGATGAGCAAATCCAAAATGGGACTCTGAACTTCAAATGCTGAATTCTGAAAGAGAAAAGCTGATGAGACTGATTCATGATAAATCTCATGATTATTGAGTTTGGGCTGTTAAATCCTTCTTATGTAGCATGATGTAGGATGTACCCTACAGCTGCTATGTGCAAACCATTTTACTGAAAACAGTGGGAAATACAAAAAACGTCTGTGATGGAAGCCATGAATTGGGATGACAGAACAGAAAGATAGAAGGATCCAGGTCTCTGATGGCATCATGACACTGTCTCAGCCCAGACAAGTCAGTATCATATAGATCATGTTATCTGATCAGTTTTTAAAAAAAGCTTTAATAACACCATGTGCTCAGACATTTTAAAACGCTTCTAAATAACTTTAGGAATAAATCAATTGTGATTAAATCCTAAATAAAAGAACAAATTATAACTAAAGTTAGATAATATAGAGAGCTAAATAATGAAATATATTCCAAAACTTACGTAGAGAAATTTACAAAAGCTTTAAAATGTTTATTTAGTAAAGAAGAAACACTGGAAATTAATGAGCCACATGTCCATCTCAAGACACTGGATAATGGAACAATAGCATACACACAAGAAAGTAAATGGAAGGAAGTATTAACAGAGCAGAAATTAATAAAATTTAAAACAAAGTTATGATAGAAAGGATCAGGAAAACAAAGAGCTGGTTCTTTGAAAAGACTAATAAAACTGACAGGAATAAAAAAAAGAAAATCGCTACATATGTAACATTTTTTAAACAACAAGAGATGATTATAAACTTCATGCAACTAGATTTGAAAACTTCTGTGAAATGGTCAGTTCCCTAGAAAAATAAAACTTACAAACCTGACTCAAGAAGAAATAGAAAATCTAATTAGAAAACTATAGCTATTTTTAAAAAGTTGAATTGGTAGTTTAAAATCTACCTACAAAAACAAAACAAAACATACCAGGGATAAGGAGATTTATAAGCAATTCTGCCAAACATCTAAGAACAAGATAATCATAATCTTGTACAATCTATTCCAGGTAATAGAAAAGGAGGAAATGACTGTAACTGATTTTATGGTGCTGGCAGAATTTTGATACCAAACCAGACAAGGAAAATTATAGACCAATCTCTCATAAATGCAGAAGTAGAAATTCTAAACAAAATAATAGAAAATTAAATCTAGTAATTCATTAAAGTTAATATTTGTGATCCCTTTGGGCTTATCCCAGAATATAATATTAGAACATTGAAGAGGCCGGGCGCAGTGGCTCACACCTGTAATCCCAGCACTTTGGGAGGCTGAAGCAGGTGGATCACTTTCAGGAGTTCGAGACCAGCCTGGGCAACAAAATGAGACCCCATCTCTTTAAAAAAAAAAAAAAAAGACCATTAGAAAATGTATTATTATAATTTACTACATTTATACATTAAAGGAGAAAAAATTCGAATTATTTTAATGGATGCAGAGAAAACATTTTATAAAATTTAATTCACAGTAAACATTCTTAGCTAATCATTACAGAGGGAACTTCCCTAACTTGATAAAGGATATTCATCCAAAATTTACAACAAATAATATGCTTAGTATGCATGCTTAATGGTTAAATATTTGTTAGAAGCATTCCCTTCAAGTCAAGAATAAGACAAGAATGTCTACCATCACTACCTCTATTAAATTTAGTACTGGGGGTCCTAGCAAGCAGTAATAAGTTAAAAAAATTAAATGCCTAAGAATCAAACTACTGTATTCACAATCAATGTGATTATCTACACAGAAAATCGAAGACAATCTACAAACTATTAAGAGAGTTCAGCAAAATCCATAGAAACAAGATTAAAATGCAAAAATCAGCTGTGTCCCAATGTAAGAAAAAACAAACAATTAGAAAGTATAGTAGGCCGGGTGCAGTGGCTCACGCCTGTAATCCCAAATCTTTGGGAGGCTGAGGTAGAAGGATCCCTTGAGCCCAGGAGTTCATGACCAACCCGCGCAACATGGCAAAACCTCATCTCTACAAAAAACAAAAACAAAAGCAAAAATTAACTGGACATGGTGACATGTGCCTGTAGTCCCAGCTACTCAGGAGGCTGAGGTGGAAGGATCACTTGAGCCCAGGAGTTCAAGGCTGCAGTGAGCCATGATAGCACCACTGTACTCCAGCCTGGGTGACAAAGTGAGATCCTGTTGCAAAAATAAATTAATAAAAACAAATAAATAAATAAAACTGGATGTGATAAAAAGCACAAAATCTCTCTGAAAGGAATCAGAAAACTGTATGTGCATGGAGTTGGACTTAGTATTTAAACACGGAGAAATGGAGCAAAGAGATTCTCAGTGTAAGGAATTAAGGCCCATGTAGAGGAAATAACACATTGGGAAAATGTGGAGCATTTTCAGGGAGTGTTTAGAAGTTTAATTTAACTTGAATGTAGATTTAGTGCTGAATAATGGTGAAAGGTATGTTGGGATAAACTCTTGGAAACATTTTATTTTATGATCTTATAGAATCAGGATCTTGCTATGTTGCCTAGGCTTGACTTGAATTCCTGGGCTCAAATAATCCTCCTGCCTCAGCCTCCTGAGTAGCTGGGACTACAATCATGTGCCACTAAGCGTGGCTTTGGAGAAATTGAAATACCCAGTTAAGGTATTTGGTAAGAAAACTTGAATTGCCTAAGGTGTACTATGGTGTCCAGATTGTGTTTCAGGTATATTGGCTCCACTTGAATTATTTTATTAGGAGTTTGGATCCAGATGTTAAAACTAAAAAATTAGTTTCTTCACTTAAAATTAAAATATCATCAAGACACCGAAACAATAATAGCTGTGTTAACGCATTTAAGGAGATGATATAATTTAGAGAAAGATATAAATACAGATATCTAATTATAATAAAGCACTTCTTTTACAGTTCTTTCACTGTTATCACTACTTAATTTTTGTACAAGTTGTACTCTGTCTTGATTATAAAAAACACCTTATTCATTTGACCTTGTTTTTAGACCCAAAAGCTCAATGGTTTATTCATTTAGTCATTCATTTAATGCTAATATTTATAACACCTTCAGCCAGAAACATACAGTCTTTGCTTTCATGGAGGGTATATTCTAGTGCAGACGTATAAACAAATCATTAATGATAATAGAGGTGATGGGGTATGCACCAGTTGCTCTTCTAGAATGGAAGAGAGGCTCCCAATTGGGTTGAAGTAGTTAAAGCTTCCTAGGAAAGAGATGCTTGAGAGGGATGTTCAGCAGTTAGTAAGCTGGGCCAGAGATAAGAAGGTAGAGAGTATCCCCAGAGGAGGCTCAGGGGCATGAAACATCATGTGTATACAGTCAAGTGTGATCAGAAAACAGGAAGCCATTAGAGGTACCTGGTGGAATAAGAGGCTAAAGATGTGGGCAGGGGCATATCATGGGGGATCTTGTGTGTTACGTGTTTTAATTCCATCCTGAAAGCTACTGGAAGAACAATCGAAGTATTTTTAAACAGGGAAAAAACATGATCTGATTGATTTGCATCTTAGAAAGATTATTCTGGTAGTAATGTGATATGTGGCAGCAGTGTGGCAGATAGATTAGAGAAGAAACACCCAGCAGCCCACTATGATGATCCATGTGACAAATGGCAAGGGCCTCAGCTAAAGTAGAAGCAGTGGAAGTGGATTACAGAGAGGGTAGCTTACAGGCTCTAAAAGCCTAAGTAACCAATCAGATGTGTGGGTGAAGAGGGGCACGTCTAAAGGGAAGGACACATTTCCAGCTTGACACCTGTGTGCATGGCTTGACACCTGAGACAGGAAGAGAAGCAGGCTTATGGGGGAAGATGATGAGTTTGAGACCTGTTATCATCAATGCAGAGAGAAGTTTCAGTGGGGCATAGAGATTTGAGGCTGTGAGTCATATGCAGAAGCTGAAATAGCGTATTTGTGACCACCAAAGAGAACTCATAAGTAGACTGGGGAAAGCAAAAACCTTTTTTTTCTGTCTGACCAAAGAATAAAACAGAGGACATGAAAAAGGAAGAAAGAACAGTATCACAATAACCAAAAGGAAGAGATGTTGAGGAGGGACTATTTCACAGCATTAAATACTGTAGAGAGGTCAAGTGAGATAAGGATAGGCCCTGTGCAGGTAATTAGTGACTTTAGGGAACAATTTTGTTGGCATGGTGAACATGTTTGCCAGATTGCACTAGACGTGTAAGTGAATGGGAGGTGAAAGTGGAGGCAACAATAATAGGTAGACTTAAAAAACTTGGCTTTGAAAAAGAGAAATGACTAAGAGCTAGAAGAGAAGAGTGGGCGAGTGGAAGTTGTTTTTAGATTAGAGATGATAACATTTATATTTTGCCAGGAAAGATCAAGTAGAGGGGAAGCTTGGAGTAAAGGAGATAGAGAGGATAACTAATAGAGTAACAGTTTCCTGAGGCGTAGGCAGAGGCCAGATGGAGGGATTAGTTTTGAACTAGAGAAAATGTCCTGAGAGGAGAGAAAGAAGAAGGGATAGAATTAGACTAACAGTTTTTAGGTGTTGTTGATGGAGCTCAGGGAGTTCCAACCTGATAGCTTTAATTTTCTCATAAAGTAGAAAGATGATTTACTGAAGTTGTAGGTGATAAAGGTGTTGAGGGTTTAAGGAAAAAAAGAGAATGCGTGAGAGAGCTGTTGAGAAGAATGACAGAAGGAGCAGGTTAGCAGCAGCTTGAGAGTCCCCTAAAGTTGGAGCAAATGAATCTATATAATTGCTTGTAGCCACCTGGATGCAGAAGGCAGGAAGTCGATATGCAGGGATGGGACATCATAGAATGGTGGAAAAACAAGGACAAGGAGGAGGAGGGCTGAGAGCAGCTGCAGGGGAGGATAAGAAGGCAAGGCCACTGGTGTTGAGGAGTCAAGGAAATGTAAGTTCTTGTGTTACATTGAGTCCTCTACGTGGACCTTGGCATTTAGTTTCGTAGTCTGATAGAGGCATGAGAAGTTAGCAGGGGCTGGGTTGCGAATGTGAATCAGATTCCAAAGTCTTAGGTGAAGGTTGAGGCGTCATGATTTTAGCCAGCCATGGTGATTCAAGACTGCAGTGCAGTTTGTCATAAGAAGCAATCTCAAAGAAGGCAGTAAAGTGCCTTCTCAGCATTCTCAATTAGCTACTTTTTTGTTTGTTCATTCATCCTTTCATCTATACTTTCATTCGGTCCTTCAACAACCTGCAAATATTTAGGGAACACTTACTATATGCCACTCCTCTCTCATTGGAGGTGAAGAAGACATCTCAATTCATCAGTTCTATACCACATATTTTTCTCCTTGCCACCCCCCCCCCCACTTTTTTGTTGTTGTTGAGATGTGGTCTCACTCTGTTGCCCAGGGTGGAGTGCAGGTGCACAATCTCAGCTCACTGCAGCCTTGACCTCCTGGGCTTAAGCAATCCTCCCACCTCAGCCTCCTGAGTAGCTGGGATTACAGGTGCATGCCACCATGCATGGCCAGTTTTTGTGTTTTTTGTGGAGATGGGGTTTCACCATATTGCCCAGGTTCCTGGTTGTTTTTTAACATCTCTGAAGTCAGTAGGGATGTCAGTTAGACTGTAGTCACGATGTAGTTGTCCTGGTCTGCCCAGGTTCAAAATTAGTCATAGCTGTTCACATTGTCACGACTTCCATTTAGTTAAGGACACTGTTGGTAATAACATGTTGAGCTTACTTGTTGCTTAAATTATAAAAAAATTACACTATGATTCCCGTATTTGTAGAAGGCGTGAACATAGTGGGGCATGAATTTGATACTAGTGAAGCAAATATTAATCATCAGAGAAATGATTGCAGTTCCATATATTATTCTGAAAAAAACAAGAATCAAGAGTTTTATGGGACCTGAGAAAGAAAGATACCTACAAGCAAAACTGTGTTGTTTTATTAGTGAGATACATACAAATGAACTGTCTAAAATCAACCAAGCAATGCAATGGAGGGTGGTAGGAATTGTCCTTTATTTCAAAGCATGAGAGGCTGGCGTGATTAATCCTAGGGTCACAGGGCTATAGTTAGGGTATTGTGTCATAGTTTAGTTGGCAGGATTTTTTTTTTGTTAGTAGTACATAAAATAATGGCATATCTTATAATTAAATGTGTCTTAGAGTAGATGATATATGATAACTCACATCCTAGAACTCTCTAAACGTCTTTCAGAGAAACACAGAATATCAGAACTATGAGAACCAATTCCCTCCTTTAGCAAATGAGGAAAGTGAATCCTAAGAGGTGGGTGGCTAGCCCAGGATTACACTCAGAGCATGTTTGAGGCAGAGGAAATTTATTTACTACAGGGGAAATAAATTGTCTTGCCTCATGGCGAAAGGAGTAAGAAAAGATAAAAATTGCATAATGGCTTGATGGCTCAGAATGACACTAAAAACCGTATGATTGTTTTTTTTTTTTTTTCTATTGGAAGGACGATAAACAGCTTTAATATTTACTAATCTTTGACAACATGCTTCTGATTTATATCCATCATCCAGATCTATTTAATCTCCTTAATCACCAGCCTTGCTGCCTTTATGGTTTAAATATTTCATTGAGCACACTCTCTCAGTGTACCTTTTTATTTTTGCCATGACATTTTAAAGACACACGAGACAGTTTTAAAATAGATATAGAGAATAATTTATTATTTGATGTGATTTCTTTCAATACCTAAAAAAACAAATTCCCTCCCTGTTAATCCTCCCCTGGAGCTAGGATAGTTGAGGAATGCAGGTGTCCAGACTTGAAAGAGGAGGATTAAATCGGGAACAGAGGTGACATTTATCCTGTCCAATTGATGAAGCCATGATGGAATAGCTAGAGACAGACTTATCTCTTTCTACCCCATTCTTTTTGGTCCATGCTATCATTGAAACAATCTATTGATTTGCCATCTGCAGCTCCTAATATTAGTTAGAAAACACAGTAAAGGGTGTGAAAATAAAGATGAAAGATATTTAATTTTCTAGTTTTGCAGTGGAAAGCTGTAGACTCTTGTAGTGAGATTTTTATGGCCAGCAGTTGAAGCTCATCCTCCTAGGTTTGGTATTTTAACTGAATAAGCCTCATATTTGTGGGTTTATTTTTTCCCTTAGTTATCAGAGCTGCTACTTTTTCTACTCTTCCTAAATAATGGCATTCTGGTCACCAGCCACATCAGGCATATAAAGTATTCCCTATTTATATATGAATTGCTCTAGAGACATTAGAAGGATGTAAACAGCACTATGAGAGAGGCTGTTTGTTTCTTCGGCTCCTTTTATCTACGGTATGAATGCAGTGTCCCCCCACATGCATATGTTAGAGCCTAATACTCAGTGTAATAGTATTAAGAGGCGGTACCTTTGGGAAGTGATTAAGTCATGAGGGCTCCACCTGAATGAATGGGATTAGTGCCCTTATAAAAAAGGCTTGAGGGTGCTTTCTTGCTCCTTCTGTCTTGTAAGGACTCACAGAAGGCACCATCTCTGAAGAACCGGCTCTCACTAGATGCTGAGTCTGCTGGCACCTTGATCTTGGACTACCCAGTCTCCAGAACTATTAGCAGTAAGTTTCTGTTGTTTATAAATTACCCAGTGTAAGGTATTTTGTTATAGCAGCCCATGCAAACAGACAGGGAGATTTGGCCTTTTCTGGTGATAAAATTAATCTGTGGTACATCTTGTTGTACATCTCCAATCATTTCTCTATGCATGATATTCACAGTTGAAATACCAATTGTGGCCAGGTGCAGTGGGTCACACCTGTAATCCCAACACTTTGAGAGGCCTAGGCGGGCGGATCACTTGAGGTCAGGAGTTCAAGACCAGCCTGGCCAACATGGTAAAACCCCATCTCTACTAAAAATACAAAAACTAGCTGGGCATGGTGGTGGGTGCCTGTAATCCCAGCTTACTAGGGAGGCCGAGGTAGAAGAATCACTTGAACCTGGGAGGCAGAGGTTGCAGTGAGCCGAGATTGTGCCACTGCCCTCCAGCCTGGGCAACAGAGTGAGACTCTGTCTCAAAAAAAAAAAAAAAAAAGAAATAACAATTGTATAGACAGTTGTGTATCTTGTTTTGCTTATTCAACATTATTATATAATCGTTCCTTGTGTTACTATTACTCTTGTTAAGTATAACTATTAATAGCTGCAAAATATCTACTGTTAATGTACCATAACTTTCTTTACCCATTCTCTTGTGATTGTAAACTGCATTTAATTTTTTGGCTATTTTTTAGTTCAGTTTTTTTTTTTTTTTTTTTTTTTTTGCAATTCAGATTTTCATTGTAAATAATGCCATTTTAAACAATTTTATGCATTAATCTTTTGTGTGAAATGAGACTTACATAGAAATTGCAAAACTATGACTGGGTATTTTAAAAATATACTGGAGTAGAAATTAGTGAACTTGTGACCTGAAAGTGATAAATCGTGCTTAAACTGACTGTATTTTTTTTTTGAATGGGGTCTTGCTCTGTCGCCCAGGCTGGAGTGGAGTGGCGCAATCATAGCTCACTGCAGCCTTGAACTCCTGGGCTAAAAGTGATCCTCCTACCTTAGCTTTCCCAGCCACTGGGATTACAGGTGTGAACTATTGCGCCTGGTTAAACTCACTGTATTTTTATTTTTAAAGCATGAGCATTTATATATATCACTATCGGGGTAGACTTCTTGCCCTAGAGAATAATTGGGCATATGTCCAGCAGCCTGGGACGTATACTGCTTTTTTGCACTTTTCCAGGACAGGGAAACACATTGGGGGTGGGGGAGAACAGGAATGTTTAGAGGTTCAGTGGTGATCTGTGCCTGTCAGCCTCTGCTCTGTGACCCGGAAATATAGAAATCTCTGCAAGATACTTTGTAAACATTATTCTTTCCCACTTTCCAATTAAATGATACTTTCCATGAAAGCGGATTGGCCTCTAGACCTCCATGCACCCTTCATCCTCTGCAGTTATTACAGGACTGTATGGTTGTAGGAGCTGGGAACCCAAGATAGCCAGGTTCAGGCCAGGAGACCAGGCTCTGGCCTAGGTGGGAGTAATCCCCTAACTTGGCACTCAGGAGCTTCAAAGGACAAGCAGTCTGAAAGCTCTTAGGTCACACTTTCTAACACAGCTGTTAGAATACACACCCTCTAAACAGGAAATGCCTTAGGAAGTACAACTGAGTACTTTTTATTTTTTTAAGAAATGATTAAAAAGCCTGAGCAGAGGGTGATATTTATCTGGCATTACAGTTAACAAGCTAGAGATGCTCCCTGACTGTCCTGGTTTTATGTTCTAGGCAATCGTGTGCCCACTGCTGCTTAACCAGAGCTTAAATATTCCCAAATCAATCCATAACTCATTTTGCTTGTAAAATGAATGCCTCAGTCAACGGAGTTGTAAGTTACATAGCTCGTTTTTGCTGTCATAGGAAAGAAAAAGATTTACCAAACCCTAAACCAATATTTAGACACCTCTGTGCTTGGAATATGAAAAATTTAGTACTGGGCAAAAGGAAAAGCGTGTAAAACAGAGGATAGGGAGGCTCAATTATTTGAATAGCATCAGGAAAGGCTAAAATTAAGAGCTGCTGACTTCTAGAAAAGACTTAGCTACATGACTGCCATGGTACTTCTCCACTCCTTGTGGTCCACCTCTGCTCCTGCCCTGCCCTGTGCCATTTATTTCAGTCACATAGCCTCACCAAACGACTGTTTCATACCTCAGGGCCTTTGCATGTGCTCCATAATATCTGGAATGCCCAGTCCTCTCTTCCCCTCTCTTTGTTTTGCAAATTCCTGCTCATCGTTCAAGGCTGAGATGTCACTTGACTTGGTTATTGCATGAAGACAGCATAGTACAATGGAAACAACTTAGACTTTAGGGTGAGACTTAACTGGGTTCAAATCTTGGTTCCATTTCTCACTAGATGAGTGACCTTGGACAAGTTAACTTGACCTCTGTGACTCTGTTTCCTCCCTAGTTGATGGAGCTAATATCTCACTCACTGGAGTGTGGTGTATATTAAGTCACACAACTAAAGTGCTTGTATAAAAGCATATTTAAAGTGCTTGTATAAAGTAGACACTCAATGAAAGTCAATTTTATTTCTCTGTTCCCATCTTCCAAGGCTTCCCTGAATTCTCTAGGCAGCATCATTTTATTCAAAACTTAGAGTATGAGCTTGTGTCTTATCTTTGTCTGTAGTACCTACATAGTATTCAAATTTTTCATGCCATGCTTAAGTTATAGGGCTTCCAGATGAAACAGGATGGAATCTATTTATGGAATGTTAAATTCATTAATTTATTTAACAAATATGCATTGAGTTATATCAGGTGGAAGCTAATCCTATCACTTGCATTCTTGGTCTGTTTTTTCTTCCTTTAGAATAGAGTTTCTTGACCTCCACATTGTTGGCACTGGCCAGATAATTCTTTGTCATGAGGGGCTGTGCTGTACATTAAAGTATATTTAGCAGCTTCCCTGGACTCTATCTAGCAGATGCTGGTAACAACTCCTCTACCCCAGTTGTGACAGCCAAAAATGTTTCCAGATATTGAATGTCCCTGGTTGAGAAAAACTGCTGTAGAACTTTGCAACCTTGGTTATTCCCTCTCTCCAGTCTTCCTGTTTAGCCACTACTGGCTCCTTCCCATCATAAAAATATGCTATTTTCTCCAGTCTCTAAAAGCAAAACAAATCAATCAACCACAAAACCTTCTCCCATCATAGTCAAGCTCTCTAAAAGTACAGACTGCATTTACTGTCACTTTCCATCCATTCTTCTTCTACCTGCTGCGGTGAAGCTCCCTGCATCCCACTTCATAAAGGGCTCAGGCAAAGCTCCCACTGAGAAATGGCGAAACCCTGTGTCCTCTTTGCACTGTTCACCTTGATTGGCCTGTGTGACATTTGACAGTTGGTGAATTCCAGGATCTTTGTTTCATGGTTCTTCTTTGACCCTCCTTCACAGGCCTTGGTGGTATCTCCTTTGCTCTGCCTCTTAAATTCTGGCATTCCCTAGGGGTCTATTCTGTTTTTGTTTTTTTTTTTTTTGAGACAGAGTCTTGCTCTGTCACCCAGGCTAGAGTGCAGTGGTATAATCTCGGCTCGCTGCAACCTCTGCCTTCCAGGTTCAAGTGATTCTCCTGCCTCAGCCTCCTGAGTAGCTGGGATTATAGGCACCTGCCACTGCACCTGGCTAATTTTTGTATTTTTAGTAGAGACGGGGTTTCACCACCTTGGCCAGGCTTGTCTCGAACTCCTGACCTCGTGATCTGCCTGCCTTGGCCTCCCAAAGTGCTGGGATTACAGGCATGAGCCACCGCGCCTGGCAACTAGGGCTCTAGTCTTGAGCTTCTGTCTTCTGTCTTTCTGGGGCATATTCACTTATTCTCATGGCTTTAAATCTAATGTAAATGCCAATTCCAAAGTTTTTACTTCCAGCCCCAATTTCTCTTTTGAGTACTAAACCTATACATCCACGTGTGTGCCTTACAACCATCTCAAAGAGGACTTATTATCCTCATCTCATCTTCCCAAAGTTGCTTCTCCTCCCACCTTCCCATGCTCCATCTTATCTACCCATGGATCACAGTGAGAGCATTAGATCCTGGCGATGCAAATATTTGGCACTTTTGTAAAGATGTTCTCCTTAGTTTACCTAATACAAACAGTCCCTAACTTACCATTTTTTGACTTTGTGAATGGTGTAAAAGCAATACACATTCAGTAGAAACCATACTTTGAGTACCCATACAACTATTATGTTTTTCACTTTTAGTTCAGTATTCAATAAATTACAGGCAGCCAGATGCAGTGCCTCACACCTGTAATCCCAGCACTTTGGGAGGCCAAGGCGGGTGGATCACCTGAGGTCAGGAGTTCGAGACCAGCCTGGTCAACATGGCGAAACCCTGACTCTACTAAAAATACAAAAATATTAGCCAAGCATGGTGGTGTGCACCTGTAATCCCAGCTACTCGGGAGGCTGAGGCAAGAGAATCGCTTGCGGTGAGCCAAGATCACACCGTTGCACTCCAGCCTGGGTGACAGAGCAGGACTCTGTCTCAAATAAATAAATAAATAAATAAATGGAGATATTCAACACTTTATTTTAAAATAGGTTTTGTGTTAGATGATTTTACTCAAGGTAAACTAACATACATGTTATGAGTTTGTCTAAGGTAGGCTAGGCTAAGCTATGATGTTCAGTAGGTTAGGTGTATTAAATACATTTTTGACTTAGATTATATTTTCATCTTACAACAATGTGACCCCATCATAAGTTAAGGAGCCTCTGTAATGCAAGACTGAGTTTATTCTTCCTCTTCTCTAGACCCTCTTCAAAACTCTCTGGCTGTGGACCCACATGGAGCAGCAAACCTCAGTGTTACATTAAATGAGATAAACTTCATAAAGTACCTAGCACATAGTAGGTGCTCAGTACATGTTGGCTCCCTTTCCCCTTGTGATATAATGTAAAATATCTTTGGTCTTTTTTCCTGGTTCCTGTCACAGCTTCTAAAACCCCTAGAATTTCCTGGGTGACAGGAATATCTTTGTTATTCAAAATGAGCTCCTTTAATAACTCCAGCATTTATACTAATAAGGTGACTTAGTGTGGGGGCCCTAGTTTTTCAGGATAGGACGAGTCACCAGAAAGACCAAGTGATTAGAGGATTGGAACTTTCAACCCTACCCTCCAACCTCCAAGGAAGGGAGGGAGGGTGTTGCTGAACATCAAGCTCTATAAACACTCAAACAAGAGTTGATGAGCTTTGGGACTGCTAAACACTAGGAGACGCCAGGAGGGTGGCTCACCTAGACACGGCATGGAAGCTCTGCAACCGCCCTGCCATACCTTGCCCTATGCATCTCTTCATCTGGCTGTTTATCTGTATCCTTTGTAATATCGTTTGTACTAAACTGGTAAAACAGTTAATAAGCTGGTAAATGTTTCCCTGAATTCTGTGAGCCATCCCAGCAAATTAATCAAACCCCAACAGAAAGTTGAGGGAATCTCAGTTTATAGCCAGTTGGTGAAAAATAAAGGTGGCCCAGACTTGCAATTGGCCTCTGAAGTGAGAGCAGTTTTGTGGGACTGAGCCCACAACCACTAGGATATGATGCTATATCCAGGTAGATAGAATCAGAATTGGATTCTAGGATACCCAGTGAGGGTCTGCTGGAGAATTGCTTGGTGTGTGGGGAAAAACACACATCTGGTCTAAGAAGTGTTCTGTTTTGAGTAAATAGGGAGCAGGGCGAGTAGGAAAAAAAGCTTTTTTTTTCCTTTTACACTCTGTTATTCTCTCTGGAAAACTCACTCCAGTACATTACAAGTTGGGTATTAGTAGTGAGTTCATATGTAATTTTTTTCTTGTGTTTTTTTCCCCCATTGAAAATAAACTATTTTTGCAACTAGAGAAAAAATTTTCCTTATAACACTTACTCATATGTCTGACCAAACCACTCCCCTCTTATTGGCTTTTCATTGCCCAAACTTCTAAGTATGGCTTACAAGATCCTCTGTGAGTTGACCTTGATCTAGCTGTGTAACCTTATCTCTTGCTCTACCACCTCCCCCACACATCCCACCCTCTGGCAACTTCAAACCTCTTCCAGGTCCCTGACAAGCCATGCTGTTGCTTGTCTCTTGGTGACCCATGCCCACCAATCCTCCCCTTCCACTGAGTGCCCACACACAAAACGCACACTCTAGAATACCTGGCTAATTCTCATTTCTCAAAATTCAGTTCAAACACATCCACTTTTAATCCTTTTCTTATTTAAGTCTCCAAACTAAAAGTAAACATGCTCTGCTTCATCACTCCTTATCCATTTAGACATTTGCCAGAGCACCTAAGATACTTGATTATATTTATTTGCTGACTCATCTTGTCTCCCTCTAAGTGACTGTGGACTCCTTTAAGTGCAAAGACTGTGTCTTTTAGTTGGCATACAGGAGATGTTCAATTAAATATTCTCTAACAGAGAAGCAGTGTAGTAGACTTTAGCACGGGTGGAGAGTAGGGGAATAGGCCCACAGCCCCAACTGCCTTTATAGAGCCTGACATTACTTCATGGGAAGAATGCAATTAAGTGGGATAAGGAGAGAAAAAATTATAATAAAAGCCAATCACTTTGTATGCTTTATGTCTCATTTAATCCATTATATAAATATTATTTCTTAAATTTGGGAAATTGAGACTTCAGAGAGGTTAAGGATCTTGCCCAGGTGAAACAGCTAGCAAACCTCCAAAATCCAAGCTCCTAATCTAAACCCAATAATATATTTGATCCTACAGTTTGAATGAAGCCCAAAAAAATCTGTTTATGGAGAAATTACCATCAGGGATCATCTTGACCACTTAACATACAAGAAACTCATGTTTCTACAAAAGAATACCCATATGTTAGCTGATAATCCAAGTTTTCAGGGTCTGGAATTTCTGCTATTCTTTTTTTTTTTTTTTTTTTTTTGAGACGGAGTCTTGCTCTGTTGCCCAGGCTGGAGTGCAGTGGCGCGATCTCGGCTCACTGCAACCTCTGCCTCCTGGGTTCAAGGGATTCTCCTGCCTCAGCCTCCCAAGTAGCTAGATTATATGCACATGCTACCACACCTGGCTGATTTTATATTTTTAGTAGGGACAGGGTTTCACCATGTTGACCAGGCTGGTCTCAAACTCCTAACCTCTGGTAATCTGCCCCCCTTGACCTCCCAAAGTGCTGGGATTACAGGTGTGAGCCACCGCACCCCACCGAATTTCTGCTATTGTTTCATGATTCATCCTCCAACTCTAGAAAAACCACTAAAAATATAAACATCCCCAAGTGTTTGGATCCACATCTGATTGCCCCATGGAACTTCCTGGGTCTCAGGGGACAAGGAAAGTCTGACCTGTGTGTGGTCAGGTACCTGGAAGGGACCACATCTTGGAGCATACTAAGAGCCTTCGTGATGCAGATTCTGGAGCTCTAGTAAAGATGTTCATCTTAGGTAACCCAAGGTTGAGTTTGTTTTCCCTCTCCATACTCCCGCTTCCTAAAGCTCTGGCTGCAGGCCACATGGAGGCCTACCTCCTAGTAGCTTCGTTAATGACTTTAGAGTCTGATTGAGATCAGGTGGCCTCCAAGCTGGCACCAACACTCATTACACTCTCCAAAGATAAGGAAACCAAACATTAGCTAGCCGGAGCAAACAGTGCCATAAGCACACCCACACATTCGTCCCTCCCCTCACCCTTCCAGAGGAGCAGCAAAATGCCGCCCCTGTACTTATTAGGGTAGGGAAGTAAGGAACTAAATACAACTCGACTTGAACTATTTAAGGTCGCTTTAACCCAGAGGGGTTCTCCTACAGAGAATGTTTTCTTTATTTTCCCCTGCTGAATCAAGTGTCTTCCTTTCTTCCTTCAGGAATTCTCCAGATGACTTTACCTGTCTGAGCACTTTAACTCCATGGTCCTGAATTATTATATATATACTTAAGTGGCACTGCCATCTCTAGTCATGATATATGCAAATATAGGATTCAACTTACTGAGTATTTTCCAGCCACTTGATGTATTTCGTTTTGTGTCTTGTGTATCCAGTGGTTTATAACCCTCCTTAGGACTCAGCAACCTATTTCTTCAGTGTTGCCTGGTGTGGTCCTGTAACCAGCAGCATCAGAATCAACTGGGAACTTGTTTGAAATGCAGACCCTAGACTCACTGAATCAGAATTTGCATTTTAACAAGTTCTCCAGGTGATCCATATGCACTTTAAAGTTTGAGATGTTCTGGACTAGAATGTCGTTTGTGGATACACTCTTTCATGATCCCAGTGCAGAGAATAGTATGCAGGGCAGGTTCAGTTTTCTCTGTCCCCCAAGGTCCTCAGGTGTAGACAAATAATTCTACTGATTCCTTTGTGTATGTTTTTGTGTATATTATATATTTTTCAGTGCCCTGCTCAGATATTTTTATTATTAGAAATATTTACTGAGCATTCATGTACTAGGTGATTTATGGACATTATTTCTTCTATTGTATTAGTTTGATAAGGCTGCCATAACAAAATACCCTAGGCTGAGTGGCTTAAACAGCAGAAATTTATTTTCCCACAGTTCTGGAGGCTAGAATTCCAAGATGAAGGTGTCAGCAGGTTTGGTGTCTCCTAAGGCCTCTCTCTGTGGCTTGCAGATGGCCACTTTCTCACTGTGTCCTCACATGGTCTTTTCTCTGTGTGCACGTGTGCCTGTTGTGTCTGTGTCAATGCTTCTAATTCCTATAAGGACACTTGGAGGTATTGGGGGTTGACTTCAACATATAAACTTGGGCAGGGGGACACTATTCATTTAGCCCATAACAACTATGAAGTGGCTAATTATTATCATCCCCATTTTACAGATGAAGAAACAGAAGCTTAAAGATGTTTAGTACCTTCAGGCTGGGTGTGGTGGCTCACACCTGTAATTCCAGCACTTTGGAAGGCTGAGGCAGGCATATCACTTGAGGCCAGGAGTTTGAGACTAGCCTGGCCAACATGGCGAAACCCATCTCTACTAAACATACAAAAATTAGCTGAGTGTGGTGATGCACACCTGTAATCCCAGCTACCCAGTTTTAGACACAAGAATCACTTGAACCCTTGCACTCTGGAGGCAGAAGTTGCAGTGAGCCGTGATCGTGCCACTGCACTCCAGCCTGGGCAACAGAGTGAGACTCTATCTCAAAAAAAAAAAAAAGAAAGAAAGAAAGAAAGAAAGAAAGAAAGAAAGAAAGAAAGAAAGAAAGAAAGAAAGAAAGAAATTCGGTAAGTTAGGTAATGTCATACAGGTAGTAATGATAGAGCCAGACAGAGCTGGAATTCATTTATTCATTTACTTCACAAATATTTATTAGAATATTTACTATGTGGCTTGCATTGTAGTAAGTGATAGAGGTACAGAAATAATCATTCCTTCTCTCATAAAACATATATTTTTTTGGATTTTTATTTTGGAGTCTATATGCTTACACTATCTACTGCTATAGCGATTCATTTTTTTGTGTAACCACAGAACACATAATTATTTCTTGCCAAATTCAAAAGAACAGTATAGCAGAGCCACTGCCTTCCAAACAAAACCAGCCCCTGAATTTGGCTTCCCAAAAACCTATCTGTGACTATACTTGTTTCAGGTCAGTTCCAACTATTTCCTGCAGTTACTGACTCATCTTAGTTTGTCTGGGACTTTACTAGTTTTAGCATGAAAGTGCTGTGTCCCAGGAGAAGTGAAAGATCTCTACAGTGAGAATTACAAAACACTCCTCAAAGAAATCAGACATAACACAAGCAAATGGAAAAACCTTCCATGTTCATGGATCAGAAGAATCAATATCATTAAAATGGCCAAACTGCTCAAAGCAATTTACAGATTCAATGCTATTCGTATCAAACTACCAGTGACATTCTTCACATAACTAGAGAAAACTATTTTAAAATTCATATAGAACTAAAACAGAGCCTGAATAGCCAAGGCAATCCTAAGCAAAAGGACAAAGCTGGAGGCATCCTGCTTCCCAACTTCAAGCTATACTGCAGGGCTAGAGTAACCAAAACCGCACGGCACTGGTACAAAAACAGACACATGGACCAATGGAACAGAATAGAGAACCCAGAAATAAGGCCGCACACCTGCAGCCATCTGATCTTCGACAAAGCTAACAAAAACAAGCAATGAGGAAAGGACTCCTTATTCAGTACATGGTGCTAGGTGAACTGGCTAGCCATATGCAGAAGACTGAAACTGGACCCCTTCTTTACACTATATACAAAAATCAACTGAAGATAGATTAAAGACTTAAATGTAAAACTCAAAACTATAAAAACCCTGGAAGACAACCTGGGCAATATGATTTTGGACATAGGAACATATTTCATGATGAAGATGCCAAAAGGGATTGCAACAAAAGCAAAAATTGATAAATGGTATTTAATTAAACTAAAGAGCTTCTGCACAGCAATAGATACTATCAACGGAGTAAACAGACAAAGTATAGAATGGGAGAAAATATTTGCAATCTATGCATCTGACAAAGGTCTTATTTCCAGCATCTGTAAGGGATTTAAACAAATTTACAAGAAAAAACCAACCCCATTAAAAAATGGGCAAAGGACATGAAAAGACACTTTTCAAAAAAAGACTTACATGTGGCCAACAAGCATATAAAAAAAATCTTAATATCACTGATCATTAAAGAAATGCAAATCAAAACCACATTAAATACCATTTCACACCAGTCAGAGTGGCTATTATTAAAAAGTCAAGGCCAGGTGCGGTGGCTCATGTCTGTAATCCCGGCACTTTGGGAGGCTGAGGTGGGCAGATTGCCTGAGGTCAGGAGTTCGAGACCAGCGTGGCTAACATGGTGAAACCCTGTCTGTACTAAAACTACAAAAATCAGCCGGGCATTGTGGCGCATGCCTGTAGTCCCAGCTACTCTGGAGGCTGAGGAAGGAGAATTGCTTCAACCCGGGAGGCAAAAAAAAAGTCAAAAAATAACAGATGCTGGTGAGGTTACACAGAAAAGGGAATCCTTATACACTGTTGGTGGGAGTGCAAATTAGTTTAACCATTGTGGAAAGCAGTGTGGCAGTTCCTCAAAGAGCTAAAAACAGTTATCATTTGTCCCATTACTCAGTATATACCCAAAGGAATATAAATTGTTCCGCCATAAGGACACATGCACACATACGTTCATTGGAGCACTATTCACAATAGCAAACACATGGAATTAACTAAATGCCCATCAATGATAGACTGGATAAAGAAAATGTGGTACATATTCACCATGGAATACTATGAAGCCATAATAAAGAATGAGATCATGTCCTTTGCAGGAACATGGATGGAGCTGGAGGCCATTATCCTTAGCAAACTAACACAGGAACAGAAAACCAAATGCTGCACATTTTTTCTTATAAGTGGGAACTAAATGATCAGAACACATGGACACAAAGAGGGGAACGATAGACACTGGGGCCTACCTGAGAGTGGAGGGTGGGAGGAGGGAGAGGAGCAGAAAAAAATAATTGTTGGGTACTAGGCTTAGTACCGGGGTGATAAAATAATTCGTACAACAAACGTCTGTGACACGAGTTTACCTATATAGCAAACCTGCACATATACCCCTGAACCTAAAATAAAAGTTAAAAAAAGAGAAAGTTCTGTGTCCCAGTAACCTCTTCAGTCCTGAGGAAACCATGATAGTTGGTTACCCTCCTATTTCTTAGCCTGGGCCTTGAAAAGATAGAGGATGAGGAAAGATCAAGCATCACATAAATAGGTCTAACTTCAGAATCAGAGCAGATTGATGGGGTGGTGAAACTTTGGCTTCACTCAGGCCTGTCTCTACTCCTGAAGTAGAAATAATCTGGTCCAGCCTATTGCCTCCAAAGATGGGAAGTGAATCAGGGGATAAATGGAACATCTCAAGCATTGCCCATTCTCAATGTAGGCATGCACGCTGTAAATGAACAAGATGATCTCTTGAGGTACTTCAGGCTGAGGAATCCTGAGTTGCAAACCTCCAAGCATCTTTCCTTAATCTCAGCTTCAATTCACAACATGTAAGAAACTCGAATGGTAGGAAGCTGTGGGGTGGCCCAGGCAATCCTCTCTGAGTTTGCCATCTTGAGGAGAGAAGAGCGCTGTGTGTTTTTTAATGCAAGAGCCTTTGGAATGTAGTGAAAGGAGCTTCTGAAAGGCAGCCAAATCCTACTACATAATTGATTGCCGCAGCATACCCCGGCTGACCTGCTCTGATACCTCCCTGGTGCTGATGCATCTTTCCGCTGCCAGTTGTCTCTTCGCAACTTGCTCAGGTGCAGCTCTGGCAAGCTTCTGCATATGGAAATAGCAGGTTTCTCAGCCGCAGATGTGCCAAGGGCACTGTGCAGCAGCCCCTGCTTTCTGTCATTCTGTTAGACCCCTCAATAAAGAGGGTCAGGGAATAAGGAGTAATCAGAGAACCTCATAATTAGCTAAATCTGGGAAAATCTCCCAAATAAGAAATTTAGCCTTTTTAAATTACAAAAATAGCCAAAAATGTATGCCATTTTATCTATCCTCTCACCAAATTCAAGGTTATGTATGAAGTTGGGGTTATATGTTCTTCTAGCAGAATGACCTGTCCCAAACTAAAGGGTTTCCTGTAATCTTTCTGATTTCAGAGATAAGGGATTTCTTAGCCATTTTCAGCCCCTCATCAGGCTTCTTGTGTTCCAAGCTAGTCAGTGAATTAACTGATACGTGTTTAATTAAGAACCTGTGTGCAACTGTGGTACAATAACAAATATATTTAGTTTTAGTCTCTTGTTCAAGTCAAGAAGTTCCTAAAACCCTTGGAACTTCCCGACTGACAGGAGTGCCTTTTGTTATTCACAAGGAACCCCTTTAACCACATCTGGATTTATGCTAATGAGGTGACTCAGGTTGGAGCACCTAGATATCTCCAGGATGGAGGCTGGTCACCAGAAAGGCTGAACTTTCAGTCCCATCCCCTGAACTCCAGAAAGGGTGGGAGGCAGGGCTCTTGAAATTGATTATAAAAAGTCTTGAACAATGGGACCCAGGAAGCTTCTGGGTTGGTGAATACAGGGAAGGGCTGGGACAGGGTGCACCTGGACAGAGCATGGAAACTCTGCGTGCCCTGCCTCATACTGTGCCCCAGACATCTCTTCCATTTGGCTATTCCTAAGTTGCATCTTTTAAAATAAGCTAGTAAATGTAAGCAAAGTGGTTCCCTGAATTCTGTGAGTCATTCTAGCCAATGATTAAACCTGAGAGGGAGTCAAGGGAACCCTTGAATTTGTAGTCAGGCAGAAGTGCAGGTAACCTGGGCACCTGAAGTGGGGGCAGTCTTGTGAGACTGAGCCCTTACCCTGTGGGGTCTGTGCCAGCTCCAGTAGTTAGTGTCAGAATTGAATTGAATTGTTGGACATTGCTATGGTTTGTCTTCAACAAAACTCATGTTGAAATTTGGTCCCCATGTGGCTGAATTGGGAAGTGGGGCTTGGTGGGAGTTGTTTGAGTCACGGAGGTGGCTCCCTCATGAATGGCTTGGTGCTGCTCTTGTGGTAGTGAGTGAGTTCTGCTCTGGCCAGACTGGGTTAGTTCCTGTGGGAGTGATTTGTTATAAAGCCAGATGTCCCTCAGGCTATTCTCTCTTCATACATGTTTACTTCCCCTTTGACCTTCTCTGTCATGTTATGACAGCACAAAAACCCTCACCAGAAGCCAGGGCCATGCCCTTGAACTTCTTAGCCTGCAGAACCCTGAGCTAGATAAACCTCTTTATAAATTACCCAGTCTCAGGTATTCTTTTATAGCAGCACAAAATGGACTAAGACGGACACCAAGTTGGTGTTGGAGAATTGAAGAATCAGCATGGAATCCCTCCTCTGCCTGCTCCCCCACATTTGGCATCAGAAAATACAATGAACATACTAAGTACCAAGGAGGAGACACAAAAATAATAGATGGTTACTTACAGAGTTTACAATCAACTGCGGGTTCAAATGCACATGAAAAAATGCACAATTCAAAGCCATTTTGATAGGTGCCCAACCTTCAACCTTGGTTTGACCTTGAAGTCCCTTTCAACTTTAGTGTATTTTCACTCTATGATTCTCAGGCACACAGACAATAGGACTGTGAAATGGCTCCTTGCCTCTTACGTGGCCACTGAGGCTTGGTTTTGAAGCCTGTTTCCAGGAGGATCTGCCACACTCACCAGTCACAACGCTGGCGTGGCAGTGAGAGCAGGGTGCTGGCTGTTTGCTCACAGGGCATTTGAGATCTCATGCCAAAATGCACGTTAGGTTGGCACAACTTTGCCTGTCCCCTGGGACATTAAGAAGGTTCCCCTCTGTACACAGTCAGGACATAGCACTCAAGCAGTTTCCTCCCTGGCATTTTACACTTTGCTTTTATTTTTTCTCTGTCCAAGTGAAAGGAATACCACAGAGACTCCTCTTCTCACTGGGAAAATACTTTTTAATATTTCTTGTTAATCAGAACCTTCCAGTGAGACCTTTGAATTCCTGTGTCCCCCAAACATTTTGTGGATCCAAAAGTGCTAAAAAGTGGGAGATTCTAATACTTCTGAGCAGGTAGTACAGCTACCTGTACACCAAACACGATCTGAAGACTTCTGGGAAGAAGTCTTTCTCCCCATCTTAGAGAATGATTCCTTTATGTGGGACTTGGAGACATTCATGAAGTCTTTGGAGGCTCTTAAAAGTGAACCCCAGAAAGATAACAGTTTAGAACCCTGGAGTCACCCAGGTAGAAGACAGCCTAGGAATAATCTAGCTCATGTCCTTAATTTTCCAGTACAGAGACAGAACTTGATTTGCCTGGGACCTTGCACCCAGTACAGCAGCTGAGCTAGGCTATTTCTAAGTACAGTTGACCGCTGAATAATGAAGGGGTTAGGTTAGGGGTGCTGACCCCTGGCACAGTCGGAAATCCAAGTGTAACTTTTTTTTTTTGGAGACGGAGTCTCACTCTGTCTGGAGTGCAATGGTGTGATCTTGGCTCACTGCAACCTCCACCTCCTGGGCTCAAGATTCCCCTGCCTCAGCCTCCCGAGTAGCTGGGACTATAGGTGTGCGCCACCATTCCTGGCTAATTTTTGTATTTTTAGTAGAGGCAGGGTTTCACTATGTTGCTCAGGCTGGTCTCAAACTCTTGACCTCGTGATCCACCCACCTCGGCCTCCCAAAGTGCTGGGATTACAGGCGTGAGCCACCGTGCCTGGCCTCCAAGTGTAACTTTTGACTTTCCCAAAACTTAACTACTAATAGCCTACAGTTAAATAGAAGCCTTACTGTCTACACAGTCAACATAAACAGTCAATAATATGCAAAATAAAGTTTTGTATATTATATGTATTATATACTGTATTTTTATAATACAGTAAGCTAGAGAAAAGAAAATGTTATTAAAAATCATAAGAAAGAGAAAATGTATTTACTATTAATTAAGTGGAAGTGAATCATCACAAAGGCCTTTATCCTCATCATCTTCATGTTGGGTAGGCTGAGGAGAAGAAGGTGGAAGAGGAGAGGTTGGACTTACTGTCTTAGGAGTGGCAGGGGCGGAAGAGATGGAGGAAGTGGAAGGGAGGCAGGAGAGGCAGGCTACTCAGTGTGACTTTTATTGAAAAAATCTGCATGCGAGTGGACCTGTGCAGTTTGAATCTGTGTCGTTTAGGGGTCAAATGTATTACTAGAACTCTTTCAGCATTATTAGGCTACCTCCGTAATGAATGAGCAAAGAATCATTAGCTAGCTGTGATTGATATGGTTTGGATGTTCATTTCCTCCAAATCTCATGTTGAAAAATATGAATCCCAGTGTTGGAGGTGGGGCCTGGTGGGAAGTGATTGAATCATGGGGGTGGATCCCTCACGAATGGTTTAGCCCCATCCCTTTGGTGATGAGTGAGTTCTTGCTCAGTTAGTTCACTTGAGATCTGGGTGTTTAAAAGAGCCTGCCCTCCTCCCCACCACGTCTGGTTTCCTCACTGGCCATGTGACCTGCCTGCTCCTGCTTTGCCTTGTACCATGAACAAAAGCTCCCTGAGGCCTCACTAGAAGCTGAGTAGAGATGCCAGAGCCATGCTTCCTGTACAGCCTGCAGAACCATGAACCAATTAAGCCTCTTTTCTTTATAAATTACCCAGCCTCAGGTATTCCTTTATAGTAATGCAAGAACAGACTAACACAGTGTCTATGACCCTTGGGGGATGACTCTAAGAGTAGCCTAGAGGGTCTAAGGTGTGAGAAGGAAGGAATAAAGCCCAAGGTGGTAAAAGGACACTAA
Organism: Hylobates moloch; assembly: GCF_009828535.3. NCBI lineage: Eukaryota > Metazoa > Chordata > Mammalia > Primates > Hylobatidae > Hylobates > Hylobates moloch. The sequence goes on from NW_026652280.1 coordinate 116,113,978, forward strand.
ACATCATTCTTGCATTTCCCCTGGAAATATGGACAAGGAGGCACAGCAATGGCCCACTGTTTCTGGATATTCTGCTCAGGGGCCAGGCATAGGGAGAATGGACCATATTTGTCTAAAGATCTTTATTACTCTGCTCAGGCTGCCATAACAAAATACCACAGACTGGGTGGCTTAAACCACAGAAATTTATTTTTTCATAGTTCTGGAGGCTGGATGTCCAAGATCAAGGTGACAGAAAATTTGGTTTCTGGTGAGGACTCCCTTCCTGGCTTACAGAGAGTCACTCTCTCAGTATGTCTGGCAAGGCCTTTCCTCTGCCTTTCCACTGCCCTGCAGAGGTTGGGGGTGGTGGTGGAGAAGATAGAGAAAGAGTAAGAGTGACAGAGACACACATATATGGCTCTGGTGTCTCTTCCTTTTCTTATAAGGACACCCATCCTATCAGCTCAGGGTCCTACCCTCATGACTTCATTTAACCTCAGTTACCTCCTTAAAGACCTTATTTCCAAATACAGTTACATTTGGGGCTAGGGATTCAATGGAAGAATTTTGGGGGGACACAATTCAGTCCACAACAGGATTGTCATTTTATTCTGGGGAGAATCTCCAGCTAGTAGTACAGAGTTAATCTTGGCAGTGATGAGACTTTTAGCAAGAACTGGGTTTGCCATTTAAGGCCTTTCTACTTTTAGCTGACAAAGTTTCCAGCTTCATGGAGCACAAAATATTATCCAAAACCTATTTTCTACCTAGTGTTTAAGTAATTCACGTATCTTACACATCCTGCTGGTGGCACATCCCTCAGGAAGGTACCCAAGCACCTTTCACCTCAGGTGAGTTGAGTGCTCCTCCTCTCTGCACCCACTATATTCTGTGGATAGAGCTCTTATAACTGCATTCATAACGTAGTTCTACAATGACCTATTTATCTATCTCCTGCTCTAAATGGTGGACTTCTTGAGGGCAGGGCCTATGTCTGTTCTTATTCATGTTTATATCCCTATGTCCTGCTCAGTGCCCATAACCCATCAGCTGATACATGTTTAATGGATGAAAATGAATGGCCTTCTAAAACTATTGATATACCATGACACTAATGAAGCTTAAGTGTCAGGGCCCCTCGTTTGCATGAGAACCTACCTAGTGATTTTAAATTCATAATTGGGTATTATTTTACTTAAAGAGACCCTTCCTCCTCCCCCCTCCAAAAAAAAGAAAAAAAAACCCAACCAACAACTATATAAATTTTAGGCTCCACAAAACCTGGGCATGCCCCTGGGTTGCTGAGATGGAGTGTGGCTCTATTTGATTTATGTTCCCTGTTTGCCATTGGAGGAGAAGGAAGCACCCCAAATACACTTCTCCTTTCCTGAGATTATTTTTGAGAGATATAATCTTGTCACTTAGCCATCATCTGATCAAAGGAAATGAAAATGTTGGAGCAGTGTACCTGACAGCATGGAATACATTGACTTCCAAAAATTATACTAATCAAAGACAAACAAGATGCCCAGGTGGAATTCCAGGAGATGTTTCTCTATTCATAATGTTTACAGTCGGGGGGAAATATGGCCACTGAAGTCAGCCCTCACACCCTGCATCCCTTTAGAAGCTCAGTCATTTGCTTGGACACTCAGCTTTGGAGGGCAGTAGTCAATTGCTCCTCAGAGCCTGCAGTGTTAGGGACTGATCTTTCAGCCATCCTGTTACCCTCATTCTTCATACCTATCCAATGACAAGTCTAGCCAACCTGACCTCTCATAATGTCTCACATTAGCCCACTTCTCTCTTCTCCACTGTCACTGCCCCTGACTCTTGCCTCATTTTTGCAACCAGCACTAACTGGTCTTCCTCCTTCCATTCTTGCCCCACTTCGGTGTATGCTCCACATGATAGCCAGAGTGACCTTTGCAACAATCCCAGCTGGCTGGGTGTCTTCCCTCGGTAGCTCCCTGTTATACTCACAATAAAGCTCAAATTCCCTTGAATTACACACGAGACCTTTAGACCCAGCTTCTGTTTATTTTTTCTTCCTCATCTCTGCCTACCTGCTTGCTGGCACTTCAGGACTCATCATTCTGAGTTATTTGTTCCTCCTCGAAGGTGCCATGCTCTCTCTGCGATCTGGACGTTGGCACGTGTAGTCCCTCTGCCTTGAGGTTTCTTCTACATCCCTGGCTTGTCTCTTCCACTTTGAGTTTAGATTAGTGCTGTCCAGTAGAAGTATTATGTGAGCCATATATTTATTTACTTGTAGATTTTGTAGTAGCCAAATTTTTTAAAAGTAGAAGTAAAAAGTACATGAGCACTAACAAAACAATCATGAAATCTTATGGGATGCAACGACAAAAGTAGAAGTAGTCGTACCAAAACTGTAAGGTTGAATTTAAAGGAAAAATGTTTCACACTGCTTCAGTTTTATATTTAAATTAATTAATATTAAACATTTGGTTCCCCAGCCATACTAGTCACATTTCACATTTTTAATAACCCCATTGGGCCAGTGGTCTCCTTCTGAATGGCACAGGTTTAGACTTCAGTTTCTCTGACATCCCATCTGCAGTAGTTGCCCTCCATATGTTACTACAGGAATCAGGGCTTAACCCTCTTGCAGTACCAGTTACACTGTGATATAGCTGTCTGCTTACTTGTCTCTGTTCTTCATCAGACTCAGCTTCTTGACAGTAACGCCTTTGTCTTGTTCGTCTCTGTATCATCAGCATCCAACAATTCTGGCCTAAAATAATTGCTTGGTTTGTTTGAACGAGGTTGAATGCCTGAAAAACAACAATCTTCTATGGGCCTATGAGGCATTACAAAATCACGTCCCTCACTTGCTCACTCTGACCTCATCTTCTACCACACTCCCCTTTGTTCATTCTGCTCCAGCCACACTGGCCTCCTTCCCATTCTGTGAATAACCTAAGTATGAGTGAAGCTTAGGGCCTTTGCACTATGTTCTCTGCGCCTGGAAAAACCCTTCTCTTGAGGGCCAATTTGCTTTGCTTCTTCACTTATTGCATTTAGGTGTCTTATTAAATCTGCCTTCCCTGACCAACTTCTTTCCAACATAGACCCCATTCTACCAGTTAATTTCCTAAGTTTATTTTTCATCACAATGTCCATCACTATTTGGTATGTTAATTATTTAGTTAGTCTGTCCCCACTGTAATGCAAGTTTCATGATAGCAAGCATGGGGGGCTTTTTCTGGGGTGATCAGTGATGCATTCACCGAAGTAAGTTGTTTTTTTTTTAAGAGTTGAGGTCTCGCAGGCTGGGCGCGGTGGCTCATGCCTATAATCCCGGCACTTTGGGAGGCCGAAGCAGACGGATCACGAGGTCAGGAGATCGAGACTATCCTGGCTGACTCAGTGAAACCCCATCTCTACTAAAAATACAAAAAATTAGCCGGATGTGGTGGTGGGCACCTGTGGTCCCAGCTACTTGGGAGGCTGAGGCAGGAGAATGGCGTGAACCCGGGAGGTGGAGCTTGCAGTGAGCTGAGATCGTGCCACTGCACTCTAGCCTGGGTGACAGAGTGAGACTCTGTCTCAAAAAAAAAAAAGAGTTGGGGTCTCACTCTGTTGCCCAGGCTGGAGTGCAGCAGTGGTGCGATCATGGCTGACTGCATCTTCAATCTCTGGGGCTTAGGAGATCCTCCTACCTCAGCCTCCCAAATAGTCAGGAATATAGGCATAAGCCACTGTGCTAGACCTATACTCCCAACTTAGAATAGTTTCTGGCACCTAACAGGTGCTTGATAAATATTTATTGACTGCAGAAATGTTAAGACTATCACAGGGAAGGTTAGGGAATGGGAAAAGGCAATAAGGTACTCAGAAGTAGAGTTCCAAAAATTTCAATGTTTCTCCCATTTCAAGTTTCACAACGTCCAAATGGCTTGGAAAGCCACCCAATGACCAGCTTTTCATTGATTTATGTGTAAAACTTGAGGCATGAGTAAAAGGATAGTCATGAGTTTTAGGAGCTTGAGGCTTTATGAGTATGTCCAATTTTCTACTCCCAAAACCAGGGAATTCCTGGTTCTCTAATGGCAGAAGGGTTGGATGGGTGGAATGTGGCTGTTGGAAGCTTCTGTGGCAGTTGGTAGAGACCACCGGTTGGACCAACGGAAGGGACTCCAGCAGGACCCATTGAGCAGAAGGAGGCCAGGTGGGAAAGCTCCTGGGAAGAGCAGCCAGACTGGACACTGGGCTGCTCGAGTCCTGAGTCACAGTGAGTCATAGCAGAAAATATAGTTGCTGGGAGGCAGAGATTGGGGTCTGAGTCTGCATACTGACCACTTTGGAACATTTATTCATGATATGGGGCAAGCTACTTAATCAATGCTTTGTACTAGCTTGTAAAATAGGGATAATTTGTATTTCACAGGGTTGTGAAGATGATGTGACATAATATATGTGAAAATGCTCTGTGAACTGGAAAGTGTTTGACAAATACAAGTTATTAGCTCTGGAGGCATTTTCCTATGAATTCTCTTATCTATCCGCCCTACACTTTCGATCAATGAATTTGTTGTATATAACTCAGGGCTCTTGTAAACTTTTATTTTGTTATATAAAACTCAGGCTCATTTCTCCTGAATGTCCGTCAAGGTTCAGAAAAACAAATCTCAATCTGGCCTTGGAGAACTTAAGGAGCCACATCCTGACATTTCAAAGAATACTGTTTTCCAATTATTTCATATGTGAATGTCTTATCTCCCCAGATAGACAGTAAGCTGCTTGTTGTGAAGAGCACAGACTTCAGTACTGGGTTTATTTATTTACTTACTTACTTACCTATTTATTTGTTTATTTTTGAGACAGGATCTCACTCTTTCGCCCTGGCTGTAGTACAGTGGTGCTAATCACGGCTCATCGTGGCCTCAACCTCCTGGGCTAAATCGATCCTCCCGCCTCAGCCACCCGAGTAGCTGGAACTACAGGCACATGCCACTGCGCCCAGCCTCAGTATTGCGTTTAAGGTTTAGCTTTGCTTACTTACTAGCTGTGTAGGACTTTGAGTACGTTGCTTACTCTCTTTAAGCCTTAGTTTTCTCATCCACAATATTGACATTATAATAATAATTTATGAATGGCTGTTGTGAGAATTACAAAAGGTAATCTATCTAAAGTTCTTAACCCAGTACCTGGTACATAGTAAGAGACTAATCAATGTATCTTCTTGGCAATAGCTACCAGCACAAGGCTAAGCATCTACTAATATTGGGCTTTTCTAAAATACTTGATTGATTGAGAACTCAAAGCAAACCAAAGAAAGCAGAGTAATTCAGAGCTAATCTTGGTTTTAGTCTTCCAGCCTATCAAGAGGAACTGAAAGGTGTATGGCCTCCTGATCCAGGCAGAGAAGTAAACAGTAATATAGAGGCAATTTATTTTCTTGGATTCACAATGGATAAATTTCATTTGAAACATGGCAGTGGGTTTAGGTAGAGTGAGGGAATACTGGCAATTTTAGTCCTGAAATGTTGGTGGGATGTTTATGGGACACAAGTATGGGGCAGCATGACACAAATTTTCTAGGACATTTTCCACTTTCAAATCATCTGTCACATTTTCAGACCACACATTTTGATTTTTGTTCAGGAAATCTGATAGACACAAATGCAGGTGTACATAACCAATAATGATTAACATTTTATTTCTATGGTTATTTGTTTAATTTAACCACACAGACAACAGTTTTAAAACTCTTACTGAACTCTACCAACAGGTTCTAGGGGTCAAAGATAAGGTATAATTCTTGATCTCCTATTATGGTTGAGGAAACAGACACATAACTGTATTGAAATGCTGAAGTGCTGTTCTAAGGGTTGCGTACAAAATGATATGGATATAGAAGATAGGGGAAGATGTGGTGGGGTCAGAACAAATTTCACAGAGGAAATGGCATATCTGAAGAACAGCTAAGATTTGTCCACATTGTCCACAAGAAAAGACCATCTCATAGAAAAGAAATGGCACAAGCAAAGACCTGGAGACACATATGATGTTATTGAATCACAGGGTGGGGTGGCTGTCGCAGCTGAGAAAAAAGATTGAAAAGTTAATTTGCGTTCAGAGTGTGGAGGGTTTGAATTCTATCATAAGCAGAAATTTAAACTAGGGATGACCTGGTGTCAGTAGGGAGGGTAAATGCAGTAGGGAGAGGCCGGGGGCAAAGAGGAGATGGGGAAGAGTGTTGAAAAAGTCCAGGCCAAAAATGATTGGCCCTGAATTAGGACTATAGCCATGGGAATGGCAAAAGGGGATCAAATTCAGACATACTTCTGACAGAATGGACCCAACACAGAGCCCTCTTCCAATTATACGTACACACACATACACACAAATACACACACATATGAGAGAAAGACTCCATTAAGAGACGTTTCCATAAATGAGAATGAAAAATTACAAAAAATTCTATAGTAGTGAGCAGTAGGAGAGAAGAGTAATTGCCTATGATTGAATAAAATTCTGTGACCTTCTGCTCTGTGTTTGACCTGACCATGTGGCCTTGATGTGGAGACTATGACCTCTGTATCTCAGTTTGTATTTCCTCCTCCCTTCCTCCCTCCTTCCCCCAATACACACACAATCTGCTTCTGTGTCACATATTAATAATAGCTGCCAGCTGGTCACCAGATCCTCCATCTAAAATTAATGATTGGAGCTGGGCACGGTGGCTCACGCCTGTAATCCCAGCACTGAGAGGCTGAGACAAGTGGATCACTTGAGCCCAGGAGTTTGAGACCAGCCTGGGAAACATGGCAAAATCCCGTCTTTACAAAAAATACAAAAATTAGCCAGGCGTGGTGGTGTGCACTTGTACTCCCAGCTACTTGGTAGGCTGAAGTGGGAGGATCATCTAAGTCCGGGAGGTTGAGGATGCAGTGAGCCATGATCATGCCACTGCACTCCCGCCTGGGTGACAGAGGGAGACCCTGTCTCAAAAACAAAAAAACAAATCAACAAACAAAATTGTGTACGGAGGAGCTTTGGAGATGGAAAGTCCTATTATTTTCTTCTTCAGGGTATGGTCTTCTTTCAAGTCAGCCTTGTTCACTGGACACAAGGCAAAACTCAGCCTAGTATAGGATGGGCTTTCAGAGGATGACAGCACTCTTTCACCTGACTTCTGGACCAGCCAGAGATCTCGTGCGGTTGTTACAGGAGGAAGAGCAAATTGGGCTACAGGTCCTGAGGCAAGAGGAAAGGCCTGGCAAGGGTTTGGGAGGATGGAGGGAAGTTGGCTGGATACATTTTCCTTGGTCTCTAAGACAATCAAGAAGTATTTATCCAGCCAGGTGCTGTGGTGTGTGCCTGTAATCCCAGCACTTTTGGAGGCTGTGGCTGGAGTATTACTTGAAGCCAGGAGTTCAAAACCAGCTCTGGCAACAAAATGGGTCCCTGTCTCTCCAACAAATAGACAAAAAATTAGCTGGATGTGGTGAGGCATGCTTGTAGTCCCAGCTACATGGGAGGCTGAGGCAGGAAGAGTGCTTGAGCCCAGGAGTTTGAGGCTGCAGTGAGCTATGATCATGCCATTGCTCTCCAGCCTCAGTGACAGAAGACCCTGTCTCTAATTAATAAGTAAAACATTTAAAAAGTATTTATTGGATATTGTGTACCTGCTACCAAGGGCTTCTTTGAATCTGTTCCACACAGTTTATTCATTTACCCAACAAATATTTGTTAAGAACTTAGTGAATATCAGCCCCTGCCTTAGGCCTTAGAAATACAGAAACAATAAATGAAACCAGGGCCATCTACCTCTGCCCTCACTCTCCATTCTTGATTTTAGCCAAAAGGCTGAGAACAATTGACCTCACTCTCTTTGTTAGTTCAGCTCTAAAGATGGTAAGACGAGGTTGGGCTTGTGTGTAGGTGGGGCAGTCTTCTCTTGTGATCTCATGTGTTTAGATAAGTATGCTAAGAGAATGCTAGACAATTTTGTCAGCCTCACCAACTAAATTGTAATCTCTGAGTTTCCAATGCTCAGTCTATTACCTAACACATAAGCAATGCTCAGTAAAAGAGTGTTGAATGAAAAAAATTGCCTACTCTGAGCGGCAATTTTTAACTCAGTGTTTGATGTGTCAAGAACCTTTGATCTTGAAGTGTGGGACAGGACAACTGATAAGTGCTAAATCCTACTGTGAAAATTCCAGTGTTCGGAGTTGCAGAAATACAAGCCATACATGAGAGTAGACTTAGTAATTTATGCTGCATCTTTGATTTCACAGTAACAGGTGACCCAACACTCAGTCTCTCCCAGCATTAAGATTTGAAGCCACCTCATAGCTAGACTCATGTTATGGCTTTTAGCCAATTGAAGGAAGGAAAGTTTTAAATGAAGCAGTCATTTTATTTCCCTAAGACTAGGAAAGCAGTGATAGCAAAAGAAACATGGATGTTTTAAATATTAATAATAATAATTTTATATATGTATAATGCTTATACTTTTCCAAAATATAGTTTGTGTCATTGGATACCATTTGATTATATCATGACAGATAGGATAGAAATTATGATCTCCTTTCCAGAAAAGAAAAAGGAGGCAAAGTGAGAAAAAATGATTTACCTAAAGACACACAGCTGGGTACTGGAAAAATTGGACTGCAACTCAAATCTCTTGATGACCAGTATTATGCTGACTTCCATATTTGGTTTCGGAGGCACTAAGTTTCATAAGGAAAAGGATTTTTTTTAGGTCACTGCTGAATCGTAAATACCTAATAGTAGGTGTTCAATAAACATTAGTTTAATGTGTGAATAAATTCCTCCCTTCCAATTCTTTGAATCTGTTTTAATTGCTTCATTCCTAATTTCTTGTGTTAGTTGATTATCTCATTAATATTTGTGTTTTTTCTTGCTAATATAGGCAATTAAGACTGTGCATTTCCCTCTAAATACTAGTTTAGTTGTATCCCACAAGTTTTGATGTGTATTTTCATTATTATTATTTATCACTTAGTTCTAGATATTTTCAAATTCTAAAGTTTAAATACATGTTTTTTAAAAATTATCTTTTAAAACTGGATATATATTGTAATTTAATTGCATTATGTTCAGAGAACTTGGTCTCTGTGAAACTGATTATTTTTAATATGTTAGAATATAATTTATGACCTCATATATGCTTGATTTTTGTAAAAGTATACTTTTCACTTGTTACTATGTTTTACGTATAATCAGTTGGATCAAACTTATGCTGTTGTTTAAATAATCCCCTGTAGATGTTTTAAGCAGCGATTCTATCAGTTACTGAAAGAGGTATGCTAGAATCTGTCACGATGGTCGTGTATTTGTCAATTTTTTTGTAAGTTTGTCATTTTCTACTTTATATAGTTTAAATTTTATTAGGTACATAAGAGTTTAGAAGTTTATATTTTCCTGGGAAATAAAAACATTGATGGTTATGTAGTAACCCATTTATTTTAGCAAAATTTTTGTCTGACAGTCATGTATTATAACTACACAGGCTTTCTTTCAGTTGCTACATTGCCATTCTTTAAGTTTCAACCTTTCTTTGTCTCTTTGTTCTGAGTGTTCACCTTATAAATAGCAAATGTGGATTTTAAAAAGTGCTTTTTAAAAATTATTTCCCTCCAGGTGCTTTGGCTTATGCCTGTAGTCCCAGCACTTTGGGAGGCTGAGGCAGGCGGATTGCTTGAGCCCAGGAGTTCAAGACCAGCTTGGGCAACATGGCAAAACCCTGTCTTAAGAAAAAAAAAAAAATAGAAAAATTAGCTGGGAGTGGTGGCACGTGCCTGTAGTCCTCGCTACTCAGGGAACTGAGGTGAGAAGACAACTTGAGCCTGGGACGTGGAGGTTGCAGTGAGCCAAGATTGCACCACTGCACTCCAGCCTGGGCAACAGAGTAAGACCCTGTCTCAAAATAAAAAGAAAAAAATGTCCATATTGACTTTTTTAACCCAAAGAGTTTGGTCTGTTTATTGTAATTACTGTTATATTTAGATTAATTTCTATTATCTAAATATGCACTTTCTATTTATTCTGCTTTTTCTGTTTGCTTATTCCCATTCCTTTCTCTCTTTCTTTTGGATTCGGATTTTATGCCTTTATTCAACTTTTTCCCCTTTAATAGATGTTCTATTCTTATAATGGTTACTCTAGAAATCTTAACATGCATAATTTTCTTAATACAGGCTAAAGCTGTTTGATACATTTCTCTTCTAACAATTTAAGGAAGATTAGAGTGCTGTTACTCAGATTAATCTCCCCCAATTTTTATGCTGTCACTGTTCACATTTCTGTTTGTTTTACTTCTTATCCCATAAATTAGCTATTTTACTTATTGTTTTATATAATCAATTGTTTTTAGATTTCTGTCTATGTCTATATATTTGTCAAGCTATTTGTTTAGTATCCCTTCTAGCATCTCAAACCTTTTTTCTGATATCATTCTACTTCTCAGAATGTATTCATTAGAAGTTCATTTGGGTCTATTAGTAAAGTTCCAATTTTTAATTATCCAAAATTTTCTTTATTTTCCTCCTTATTTTTGTAAGATTTTTTTTTTTTTAAATGGAGTCTCACTCTATTGCCCAGGCTGGAGTGCAGTGGTGCGATCTCAGCTCACTGCAACCTCCTCCTCCCGGGTTCCAGCGATTCTCCTGCTTCAGCCTCTCGAGTAGCTGGGACTACAGGAGGGTGCCACCACACTCAGCTAATTGTTTTTGTATTTTTAGTAGAGACGGGGTTTCACCGTGTTAGCCAGGATGGTCTTGAGCTCCTCACCTCATGATCTGCCTGTCTCAGACTCCCAAAGTGCTAGGATTACAGGCGTGAGCCACCGTGCCTGGCCTTCTGTAAGATTTTAAAAATACACACACTTTTAGGTAAACTTATTTTTCATTTCAGTCTTTTGAAGAAATGATGCTTTTCCATCTGCCTTCCACTGTGGTGTTGAAAAATCAGTTGTCAGTCTAAATATCATTCCTCTGTAGGTAATATCTTTCTAACTAGTCTTAACATTTCTCTTTGTAGATCTGTGGTTTTACAAAGACATTTTACAAAATGTCTAGATATGTATTTCTTTTATGAGGGATTCTTTGTGATTCCTTAAGTTGAATATTTGCATCTTTTATCAGTTCTGGAAAATTCTCAACCATTATTTTTCCCCAAGCTTTGAAAAAACTGTGGATATATATATATATATATATATATAAAATGTAAAATGTACCATTTTAACTATTTCTAAGTGTACAGTTCAGTGACATTAAGCACATTCACATTGTTGTGCCATCATTACTACCATTCATCCCCAGAACTTTTTAAAAAGCTTCCCAAAGTAAAGCTTTATACCCATTAAACACTAACTATACATTCTGCCCTCCCTCAAGCCCCTGGCAACCCATTATACTTTCTGTCCCAATTCTACTACTCTAGGTACCTCATATAAATGGAATCATACAATATTCATCTTGTTGTGACTGACTTATTTCACTTAGCATAATGTCCTCAAGTTTCATCCATGTCATAGCTTGTGTTGGAATTCCCTTTCTTTTTAAGGCTGGATAATATTTTATTGTATGTAAATGCTACATCTTGTGTGTCCATTCATCCATCTATACACATTTGGGTTGCCTCCACCCTATGGCAACAGTGAGTAATGCTGCTATAAACATGGGTGTACAAATATCTGTTCAAGTCCCCACTTTCTATTCTTCTGGGGAGTCATATGATAATTTTATTTTTAATTTTTTGAGAAACTGCCATACTATTTTACATAGCACTTGTACAATTTTACATTGACATCAGCAGTGCACAATAATTTCAATTTCTCTATATCCTCACCAACACTTGTTATCTGTGTGTGTTTTTTTGGTAATAGCCATACCTATAAGTGTTAAATGATATCTCATTGTGGGTTTTATTTGCATTTCCCTAATAATTAGTGATGTTGAACATCTTTTCATGTACTTACTGACCATTTGTATATCTCGTTGGGAAAACGTTTACTGAAGTCCTTTGCCCCTTTTAAAAATAAAGTGTATTTTGTTGTTGTCATTGTTGAGTTGCAGGAGTTTCTTGTGCGTTTTGTATATTAATTCCTTATCACATACATGATTTACAAATATTTTCTCCCATTCTGTGAGTTTCCTTTTCAATCCATCAATAGTGTCCTTTGATGCACAAATGTTTTAAATTTTGATGTAGTTCAATTTATCGATTTTTTTCTTTTGTTGCCTTTGCTTTTGGTGTCATATCCAAGAAATCATTGCCAAATCCAATGCCGTGAAGTTTTTCCCCTTAAGTTTTCTTCTAAGAGGTTTATAGTTTTAATTCTTATGTTTAGGCCTTTAACCCATTTTGAGCTATTTTTTGTATATGGTATAAGGTAAGCATCCAACTTTATTCTTTTGTTATTATCCAGTTTTCCCAACACCATTTGTTGAAAAGACAGTGATCTCTTGAATATTGCCTTTTTAATCCCTCTTTTGGGAAGGTAAATAGATACATACGTAGCTCTCACTTCATTCTCCATGTTTCTTAATATTTTGTAGTTTCCATTTCATGATTTCTCTAAGCTGAATTCTGTAAAATGTCTTCAGCTATTCTTCAATTTACTAATTCTTCTAGGTCAGTCTACCATTTAACCTGTCCACAGAGTTTTAAATTTAATTATTACATTAAAAATTTTTTTTCTGGATCTATTTAGTTATTTTTCAAATATGTCTGGTAATTTTTTTTTTTTTTTTTTTTTTTTTACAGAGTCTCACTCTGTCACCCAGGCTGGAGTGCAGTGGCACAATCTTGGCTCACTGCAACCTCAGCCTCCTGGGTTCAAGCAATTCTTGTGCCTCAGTCTCATGAATAGCTGAGACTAGAGGAATGCACCACCACGCTCAGCTAGTTTTTGTATTTTTAGTAGAGACAGGGTCTTGTCATGTTGGCCAGGCTGGTCTTGAACTCCTGGCCTCAACTGATCCTCCTGCCTCGGCCTCCCAGAGGGTTGGAATTACAGGTGTGAGTCACTGTGCCCCGCCTGTCTGATCATTTTTGATAGCCTCTTTTTCTTTTCTCCTATTTTCAATTAGTTCTCTTACTTTTAAATGTGTTATATATACTTAAAAAATATTCTGTAGCCATTAATAACTACATTTAAAGTCTCGGTAGGTTATTTTTTCCTTACATGGTGTTTCTGCTGTCCCTTACTCAGGGAATTTTGTTTCCTTGTGTATTTTGTGACTTTTGTAAATTGTGAGCTAATATTCTTTGGAACTTTTTTAGATTCTTAGATTCCTGAGTGGAGAGAATTTATGTTTGCTTTTGCCAGGGGCTTGGGGTCTACCAACTTGAATCACTTTGAAGAAACATGAAGGAAATGTGAATTCAGGCTGTAACCTTATTTGAAGTCTCACATGTGGTTAAAAATTCTCAAGAGAAGACTTTTGGACCTCGTACCAAGTGCCATTATTTTTTCACCATATTCCTTTGAGGGTATATGTGTGTCTCTTTTAATTATTCACTGAGCATATGATCCTTTGCAATCCTGGATAAATGTTTGGGTTTCTAATCTTACTTTTAAATTTGTGTAGACCTGAGACTTATTGTCCTGCAGCCAAGTGGCCACTGAAACAAATGCTCTGGATTACTGTGGACCAGCAAATGTTCTAGAACAGCTACCAGCTTTAGCATTCACCCTCCTCTTTAGATTTGTGCCATGCCACCTTTGACTTTTGAATATTTCCTATATTTTCTTGTCAAACAAAAGATGTTTTTAATTTTTTATCTGGTAGTTTTGAGAGGTTTTTAAGAAAGGTTTTTCAAATTCCTCTGTAATACTATATACCTCCACAGGTTCTTACAGTTCTAAACTCTGGGATGTTTCTAACTTGATCTTTGTTTTTATGTGTGTTAATTCAATTTTCACAAGAAGTCCATGAGATAGGTATTATCATTATAATTATTTCCATTTTAAAGATGGAGAAACTGAGGCATAGGGACGTTAAGTAATAAGCCCAAGGCCACATAGCTAATAAGTGGTGGGGATCTAAATCTGGGAATTCTGGCTTTAGAGCATATGCACCTAACCATTCCAATCAGTCACATTCCATTTCTGCTTTGTGCCTGCACTCCTCCTTCTTGCTTACAGTCAGAATGGGGAAGCAAGGTATACCCTTATGGAACCACTAGAAAATAACACAGTATATATTCAAACTCTTTGTATAGGTTCTTAAGTTCTACAGATGTTTGCAGAAAGAGTGATCAATGAAGAAGTTTCTTGACAGTTTTGAACTTGATACAGGTGTTAAGAGATGGATTTGAGTTGACTAAATAGGAAAAAAGAGGAAAGGAAAGGAATTCCAACAAAAGGGGGTGGAGTGGAATTTGAGCCTAATGTCAGAGGTAGAAAGGACCATCACAGTATATGTGTGAAAATACTGGTCTATGAAGCAGGAAGTCTTCTTCAAGAAGAAATAGATATTCAGCTGAGTAGGTAGGAAGGAGCCTGAAAGCCAGATAAAGAAATTTAGATGTAATCAGTAGAAATTAGGTTTAATTTGTAACAGCATACCGGCTAGAAGTTGTCAAAAACTGAAACACCTGAGATTTTACTCTGCATGTAAGCTAAAAAGTTATCCTGTTGCATGGATGATGGTGGAAGACATGAGACTCCTGAGTCAGAGACAAAGGACTCTATTAATCATAGCATAGTGGCAGCATGAATGTCAGTTTCATATCCATTTCCCATGCTCCTCGAATTCCACAGAGGTGATGCAGAATGAATGCTGTATAGGTCATGAGTTTTTGCCAGAGCTGAGGAATCCCAAGGCTAGGAAACTCAAATCTTCTATAATGGAATGTATACATACCTGCCTGGCCTTTGCCTTGGAGAAAGACATTTTTATTATGCCATACAATAAACAAATCTCTTCTCTGCTCCAGAGGAAGACAGTCCAAAAATAAGGCCATCTGTGCCTCTGCTTACAAGATGGGAAGAAATATGAGAAATTCATGAGAAATTGTTTCCCAGCAGAAGTCATCTGAGAAATAGCAATCTGAATATGAAGTGTTTGGGGCATTTCATGTAAGCTCCACAAAAGTAGAGATCTTACCTGTTGTCAGTCTTGCTCATTGTAATAGTCCTAGAGATGAGTATATAATCTTAATAAATTTAGCTTTAATAAATGTTTGCTGGATGCATTTAGTGCCTAACAATTTTTGAGTGTTCACGATACGCAGGCCTAGTACTAATCACTTGACAAGTGTTAACTCATTTAATCCTCATAGCAATACTTTTATTATCTCATTTTACAGATGTTAAAACTGAGACATAAAAAGTTTTAATTGGCTTGCTCCAGGTCATACATATAGGAAGTGGTATAGCTGGTATTCAAACACCAACATATGATTCCAGAACTGGTGGTTTTAAATAGTATAATAAATTGCCTCTCAAGGCCTGCCTGGTGGTGGTAGTGATTAAGAAAAATAGATAAAGGTGACTTTTAAAGGAATAACTGGCTGGCTTTGGTGATTTTCTGGATATAGTGGATTTAAAAAATGGTGAGTTGTGGTCTCTGTGAATATGGTAGAGTAAGGTACTCTGAAAATGAACTCCAACATAAAAGCAACTACAAATTTGCCAAAATGACCAGAATCTACTTTTTCAGAACCCTGGAAATTAACCAAATGCTTGCAGCAACTCAGGGAACACGTATTCAGGAAAAATAGCTGAGTCTTCATAGGAGAGACAGACTTGTGACATTATAACTTTCTTTCGTTCCATCTCTAGCTCCCCAGCTCAGTGGCAGATAGCCACTTGAAGATAACAGCCTGCATTCTAGCACCAGTACCAGAAGAAGGAGAATGAATGTCGTCATTTGGAAATATTTGTCCTTGGTTGATTGTCTGGTGACTGCCCAAGAGATGGGCTCAAAAGTCATGTTTTATCTTGTTTCAGAGCTTGCCCAGCCCTAAAGTCACTATCTGGAGTCATTTGTTGAAAACACAAGTAAATGTTTTAGCTTTTGCTACTGAGACAATGGATAACAGCTGGGGCAAACAATAGATTAACCAAATATCTTGGGAGAAAAGCCTAAATGAGATGCTTTGGCGAATAAGGACTTCGAAAATCTCTTACATTTCTGAGAATTTAGAAGGCCATGTGCATGCCGAGAACTGTTCACATGCTCAAGAAAGACCAGAGAAAGTCCCAATTTCTTCCCTCTAATTTACCTGAGCAATCAGTAAGTGAAGGCCAAGGCCGAGTTGTAAACCGCTCGGCTGAGTGCTGAAGGCATACCCCAATAAAGTCGCAGAATCCCTCTGTAAAGATTCCATCTCAAAAAAACAAAACAAAACCAAAAACCACAAAACAAAACCAAAAAACCACTGCCACTGATAATGATAACTACATAGATAAATATAAAAGATGTTATTAATGTATTTTTGTTTGTAACTCCCTTTTTAAAAATCTGATTTAAAAGATAGCTACACAAAGCAATAATTATAAATTTATACTGATGGAAAAACAATGTATTAAGAAGTAATTTGTGACAGTAACAGCATAAAGCAAGAAACTGAACTATATAGGAACAAAATTGTATATAATATTAAAAGTAAGTTGGTATTAATCCGAATTACATTGTTATAAATTAAGATGTTAATTATAATTCCCAGGGAAATTGCCAAGAAAATAGCTCCAAAGTATGTAGTAAAAGAAATGGTAAAGGAATTAAAGTGGCGCCCTAGAAAAGTGTCTATTTAACACAGAAGAAACTAGTAATGGAGGAACTGAGGTGCAAAAAAGATATAAGACATATACACAATACATAGCAAAATGGCACAGGTAAGCCCTTTCTTTTCAGTAATTACATTAAATGTTAATGAATTAACTCTCAAAAGGCAGAGGCTAGAAGAACGAATTAAAAAAAAACATGATCCAACTATATGCTGTTTGTAAAAGTCTCCCTTTAGATTTAAAGACACAAACAGGTTGAAAGCAAAAGAATGGGAAAAGATAAGTATTTCCTGCAAACAGTAGCAAAAAGAGAGTTGAAGTGGCTATCCTAAAACCAGACAAGTGTATCAGGCTTTAAGACAAAAATTGTCATGAGAGACAAAGAAGGACATTTTATAACGATAAAAGAGTCACTCCACTATGAAGACATAACAATGATAAACATGTATACATCTAACAATATGGGACATTCTCCAGGTTAAACTATAAGACAGGCCACAAAGCAAGTCTGAATAAATTTTAAAATGTTGAAATTATATAAAATATGTTCTCTGACCACATTAAGATGAAATTGGGCTGGGTGTGGTGGCATGTGCCTGTAATCCCAGCTACTCAGGAAGCTGAGGTGTGAAGACTGCTTGAGCCTAGGAGTTCAAGGCCTGCTGGGCAACATAGTGAGACCCCATCTTTAAAAATGTTGGAAGCCAATAACAGATGTAAATCAGGAAGGTTCCTAAATATATGGAAATTAAACAAATAAAATCTTAAACAACCAATGGGTCAAAGAAGAAATTATGAGAGACATTAGAAAATATTGGGGTGAATACAAATGAAAACATAACATAGAAAAATGTATGGGATACAGGGAATGTTGGAAGAATGCTTAGAGGGAAATTTACAGTTAGTCGTAAACAACTTCATTAAAAAAGAAGAAAGATCTCAAATCAACAACACAATCTTCCATTTTTAGAAACTAGAAAAAGAAGGGCAAACTGAACCCAAAGCAAGACAAAGGAAGAAAATAATAAAGATTAGAGTGAAAGTTAATGAAAAAGAGATTAGAAAAATATTAGAGAAAATCAATGAAGCCAGAAGTTGGTTCTTTCAACAGGTCAACAAAATAGGCAATCCTTTATCTATGCTGACCAGAAAAATAGGGAGAAAACTGAAATTACAAAAATCAGGAATGAGAGCAGGCACCTTATTATCAATCTTAAAGAAATAAAAAGAATTATAAGGCAATACTATGAGCAATTGCATGACAACAAATTTTATAATCTAGAGAAAATGGACAAATTTCTAAAAACACACAAAGTACTAAAACTCACTCAAGAAAGACTAGAAAATCTAGATAGATGTATAAAAAGTAAACAAATTGAATCAGTAATCAAAAAACTTCCAACAAAGAAAAACCCAAAACAAGGCTGGCTGTGGTGTTCATGCCTGTAATTCCAGCACTTTGGTAGGCTGGGACAGGAGGCTAGGAGTTTAAGGCCAGTGTGTGCAACATAGCAAGACCCTGTCTCCACAAAAAAATTAAAAAAAAATTAACTGAGCATGGTGGTGTGCACCTGTAGCTCAAGATGCATGGGGGGCTGCGGTGGAAGGATCTCCTGAGTCCAGGAGTTTGCAGCTTTAGTGAGCTATGATTTGTCCAATGCATTCCAGCCTGAGTGACAGAGAGAGAGAGATCCTGTCTTTTTTTTTTTTGAAACAGAGTCTCACTCTGTTGCCCAGGCTGGAGTGCAGTGGCATGATATCGGCTCACTGCAACCTCTGCCTCCTTGATTCAAGTGATTCTCCTGTCTCAGCCTCCCTAGTAGCTGGGACTACAGGCGCATGCCACCACACCGGGTTAATTTTTGTATTTTTTAGTAGAGACGAGGTTTCACCATATTGGTGAGGCTGGTCTTGAACTCCTGACCTCAGGTGATCCACCCGTCTCAGCCTCCCGAAGTGCTGGGATTATAGGCGTGAGCCACCGTGCCCGGCCTGACTGTGTCTTAAAAGGGGGAAAAAAAGGAAAAAGACAAGAAAAAAAAAAAAGCCCATGACTAGATGGCTTCACTGATAAATTCTGCCAAATTTTCAAATAATTATCCTTAAGCTTTCACAAACTTTTTTAAAAAAAATAAAGGGCAGGGGATACTTCTTAACACCTTCTGTGAGACCAATATTACCCTAATACTAACACTAGACAAAGACAACAGGGAAAAGACTGTGTCTTTTCTAGTATCCATTGTGAATATGGATGTACAAATCTTCAACAAAATATTAACAAATTGACTTCAGTAGCATATGAAAATGATTATCTGAGGGGGTCTTCAAAAGTTCATGGAAAACACATCTGAGAAGAGAATGCATGGATTTCAATTTTTTGCACTAAAATAAACTTGTACTAACTTATAAGAGGCACTAAGAAGGATAAGGCATCAGTTTGAAAAGAGCCCGTATCAGAACAACATGAATTTTGTTAAAACTGAAGCAAGAACAAACATCACATTTGTAGTGAAGCTTGAGTTGGAGAATGGTGAAATCATTGGTGCTTTACAAAAAGTTTATGGGGACAACGCCCCAAAGAAATCAGCAATGGATAACTGGTTTTAAGAAAGGATGAGATGATATTGAATATGAAGCCTACAGTGGCAGACCATCCATATCCATTTATGAGGAAAAAATTAATCTTGTTTGTGCCCTAATTGAAGAGGATCAATGATTAACAGCAGAAACAACAGTCAATGCCATAAACATCTCAGTTGGTTCAGCTTACCTAGTTATGATCGAAAAATTAAAGTTGTGCAAACTTTCCACTTGATGGGTGCCAAAACCATTGTGCCCAGATCAGCTGCACAAAAGAGCAGAGCTTTCAAAGGAAATTTTAAACAAGCAGAATCAAGATCCTGAAGCATTTCTTTAAAGGATTATAACAGGAGATGACATATAGTTTTACCAGTATGATCCTAAAGACAAGGCACAATCAAAGCAATGGATACTAAGAGGTAAAAAGTGGTCCATGCCAGGTGCAGTGGCTCACACCTGTAATCCCAGCACTTTGGGAGGCCGAGGTGGGTGGATCACTTGAGGCCAGGAGTTTGAGACCAGTCTGGGCAACATGGTGAAACCCCATCTCCACTAAAAACACAAAAATTAGCCAGGTGTGGTGGCACATGCCTGTAGTCCCAGCTGCTCGGGAGGCTGAGGCAGGAGAATCTCTTGAACCCAGGAGGTGGAGGTTGCAGTGAGCCGAGATTGCGCCACTGCACACCAGCCTGGGCAACAGAGTGTGGCTCTGTCTCAAAAGACAAACAAACTAACAAACAAAAAAAAGTGGTCCAGTCAAAGCAAAAGTGAATTGGTCAAGAGCAAAGGTCACAGCAACAGTTTTTTGGGATGCTCAAAGCATTTACTTGTTTACTTTCTGGAGGGCCAAAGAATGATAGCATCTGCTTATTATGAGAGTGTTTTAAGAGAGTTAGCCAAAGCTTTCACAGAAAAATACCTGGGAAAGCTTCACCAGAGAGTCTTTCTCCATCATGACAATGCTCCTGCTCATTCCTCTCATCAAACAAGGGCAATTTTGTGAAAGTTCTGAAGGGAAATCATTAGGCATCCATCTTACAGTCCTGATTTGGCTCCTTCTGACTTCTTCCTATATCTTAATCTTTAAAAAATCTGTTAAAGGCATCAATTTTTCTTCAGTGAATAATGTTAAAAAATGGCATTGACGTCAGATTTCCAGGAGCCTCAGTTCTCTAGGGATGAACTAAGTGGCCAGTATCATCACTTACAAAAGTGTCTTGAATTGATAGAGCTTAATGTTGAGAAATTAGTTTATCGTTTATATTTCTTAACTCCATTTTCACGAACATTTGAAGTCTCCTTGTACACCACTACCAAGTGGAGTTTATTCCAGAAATGAAAGATTGATTTGATATAAAAATTAATCAATATAATATTAATAGGATAAAGGGAAAAAAATCATCATCTCAATAGACACAGAAAAAGCATTTGACAAAATCCAGTACCCTTTCATGATTTAAAAACACACCAGACCAGAAAAAAAAAGGAAATTCTTCAATCTCATAAAGATCATCTTTGAAAAACCCACTGCTAACATTATACTTAATGGTGAAAGGTTGAAAATTTCTCCCTAATATCATGAAAAAAATGAAAATTACTATTCTCACTACTTCTATGCAAAGTTGAAGGATACAAGACCAATATACAAAAATTAGTTGTATTTCTATATATTAGCAATGAACAATCCAACAATGAAAGTAAGAAAATAATTTTATGTACAACAGCATCAAAAAGAACACAATCCTTGGGCATTATTCCACTTTACACTCCTTAGGATGCCTATTATTAAAAACAAAACAAAACAGAAAATAACAATGTTGGTGACAATATGGAGAAATTAAATTCTTTGGGAACTGCTGGTAGGAATGTAAACTGGTGCAACCACTGTGAAAACCAATATGACAATTCCTCAAAAAAATACAAATCGAATTACCATATGATCCAGCAATTCTATTTCTGGGTATACATCTAAGATCATTAAAAGTAGGGACTTAAATAGATATTTGTGCACCCATGTACATACCAGCCTTATTCACAATAGGCTGTAAGGTGGAAGCAACCAAGTGTCTATCAATGGATGAATTGATAAACAAAATGTGGTATATACACGCAATAGAATAATATTCAGCCTTGAAAAGGATGAAAATTCTGACGCATGCTACAGTATGGATGAACCTTAAGGACATTATGCTAAGTGAAATAAGGCAGTCACAAAAGGACAAGTATTATGTGATTTCACTTATATGAAGTACCTGGAGTAGTCCAATTCACAGAGACAGAAAGGAGAAGAACGGTGCTTCCTAAAGGCTGGGAGAGGAAGGAATGGAGAGTTACTGTTTAATGGGTACAGAGTTTCAGTTTGGGAAGAGGAAAACAGTTTTAGAGATGGATGGTGGTAATGGTTGCACAACAATGTAAATGTACTTAATGCCACTGAGCTGTACAGTTAAAATACTTAAAATAGTTAAAATGGTAAAACAAAGCACCAAACAAATTGAAACAAGAAGAGAGGAAAAAATGATGGCAGTACTTTCTAAATCGCTCTGCAGTTTTAATGTAAAACTTATAAAAGTTCAAACTGCCTCCTTTTTTTTTTGCAGAAATGGACAAGCAGATCCTAAAATCCATATGGAAATGCAAGAGACCTTGATTAACCAAAATAGTTTTGAAAAAGAAAAAATTGAAGGATTCACAATTCCGGATTTTAAAACTTAACTACAAAGCTACAGTATTCTAAAGGGTATGGTACTCGCATAAGGCTAGACATATAGACTAATCGAATTAAACTGAAAGTTCAGAAATAAGTCCATCCACCTGTGGACAATTGATTTTCAACAGGTTTCTAAGACTTCCATGGGAGAAAGGACAGTCTTTTCAACAAATGGTGCTGGGACAACTGAATATCTACATATCAAAGAATGAAGTTGGACTCCTAGCTTACACTGTATACAAAAATTAAGTCAAAATGGATCAAATAACTAACTATAAGAGCTAAAATAACAAAGCTTTTCAAAGGAAACAGGTGTAAATTTCTGTGACTTTAGATTAGGTCATGGTTTCTTAAATATGACACAAAAAGCACAAGCAACAAAAGACAAATAGAGAAACTGGACTTCATCAAAATTAAAAACTTTAGTGCACCAAAGGACACTACCAAGAAAGTAAAAGTACAAACCAGAGAACGGGGGAAAATATTTGTAAATCGTATATCTGATAATAGTCTAGTAGCCAGAATACATAAAGAACCCTTAAAATTCAACAATAAAAAGACAAATAATCCAATTTAAAAATGAGCAAAGGACTCGAACAGATATTTTTGCAAAGAAAATATACGAACGATCAATAAGCATATGAAAAGATGCTTAACATCTTTAGTCATTACACAAATGTAAATTAAGACTACAATGAGATACCACTTCACATCCAGCAGGATGGTTTTAATAAAAAAAAAAGGAAAAGTAAGTGTCGGCAAGGATAGGGTGAAATGGGAATCCTCATACATTGCCGGTGGGAATGAAATGGTGCAGCTGCTGTGGAAAACAGTTTGGTGGCTCCTCAAAAAGTTGAACATAAAGTTACTGTATGATCCAGCAATTCTGCTTCTTGGTATATACCCAAGAAATTGGGTAATTTCAAAAATGGATGTTCATGTACGTTTTGAATGTGTAATTCAAAAACATATGTTCACACAAAAACTTGTACACCACTGTTCATAGCAGTGTTATTCATAATAGCCTGAAAATGGAACAAACCCAATGTTCATCAGCTGATAAGGGGATAAACAAAATGTGGTATATAATGGAATGTTATTCAACTACAAAAATGACTGATATACTGATACAATACATGTTACAACATGGACGAACCTTCAAAACATTATGCTGAAAGAAATAAGTTAGACACAAAAGACTGCATATTCTATTATTTCATCTATAGAAATGTCCAAAATAGTCAAATCCATAGAGACAGATTGTAGATTGGTAGTGCCAAGATGAGCGGAGGAGGAAATTGGGAAATATGGGAAATACTCTGGAATTGGATAGTGGTGATGGTTGTACAACATTGTGAATATACTAAAAATTACTGAGTTGTACACCTTAAAGTTGGTAAAATGCTGAATTTTATGTTATGTGGATTTGATCTCAACTTTTTAAAAAAGGGATAAATCAAAGATGAGTGACTCCACTTTAGATTTTATGCCTGGGTAAATTTAGAGAATAATATTGCATTAACAGAGATGAGTTAGTTTGAAAAGGGAGCCTGCTATTTTAGGACAAATGGCAAATTTAACTTTAAACATGTTCAAATGCTTCAAACTGAAGGCTCTACATTTGATTGGAAACTACGACTTCTAGTAGATACCTAGTGAGACTTCAGGGTTAGAAATAAAATTTAGAAACCTTCAACATAGACTCTATTAGGGACTGGGAGTATGAAATGCCTCCTAAGAAGAGAGCCCCGTCTTTGCCTATCACCGTCTACTCTCTCTCTGAGAAGGCCTAATCCTTTAAAATAAACCCTTACCAACTTCAAAATGGCCTACCCTGGGATAACAAAATGAATGAAATGTAGGAGTAGGGGTAATGCTGTTTTTGTTTGAAGCTGTCCAATCTGCAGTAGGGCTTCTTCCCTCCTCTTCCTCCTCCTCTTTCTCCTCCGTCTCTTCCCCTTCCCTCTCCCCCTCCTCCTCTCCTTTTTCTTCCTCTTCCTCCTCCTCTTCTTCCTCCTTCTCTTCCTCCTCCTCCTTAAGACAGAGGCCTAATCTTTTAATGAGGAAAATCTACAGTTCATTTTCTCAAAGCATTAAGACACCTAGAAAGGATTGTGTTAACATTTTGGTGAATACTCTCCATTGGGAGTTTTCAGCAGAAGACTGATATGACCCAATTATGTTTCTAAGAGATCACTCTGGTTGCTGAGTGGCAAATAGACGGGAGATGATATTTGGTGAGACCAGACAGGATGGTTTTTCCCTTTTGGCAGCGAATCTCCTTGGAAATAAGATTTGTCAGTTGCTCTTTCAAAATCAGGTTCTTCTCTGATTTTAAGGTTAAATATATATATATACATATTTATACAACACACACAGAAACAAGCACGCACACCAGAGTTCACACAGAATCACTGTAGTTTGATCTTTCATCAGTGAAAATATTCTAAAAACTATACTTCATAGTTGAGTTATCAAAGAGCTGTCACTTGCGCTGTGTGTGTGTCTCTCTGTGTATGTGTCTGTGTGTGTGTAGCAGAAATAATTTCTTCAGAAATATTCCAGATTTTATAACCCACTGGGAGAATCTACAAATAGACTTTTGATTTCAGTTTCTCATGGTTATAAAACAAATACATTGCCGGGCGCCATGGCTCACTCACCCTTGTAATCCCAGCACTTTGGGAGGCCGAGGTGGGAGGATCACCTGAGTTCAGGAGTTCGAGACCAGCCTGGCCAACATGGTGAAACCCCATCTCTATTAAAAATGCAAAAACTAGCCAGCCACGGTGGTTCGTGCCTGTAGTCCCAGCTATTCCGGAGGTTGAGGCAGGAGAATCACTTGAACCCGGGAGGCGGAGGTTTCAGTGAGCCAAGACAGAACCACTGCATTCCAGCCTGGGTGACAGGGTGAGACTCCATCTCAAAAAAAGAAACAAACAAACAAACAAAAGACAAGTTTTGAATCTAGGAACTGGTCTGGATGTAGACAAACATGTCCACTATGGTTAGTTTGCACATAAGAGAAATGCTCCCTTTACAGTGTAAGTCACAGAAGAAAGGGCATTCATACTTTCGGCTGCATGAAGTCTGTACTGCCGTAAATGAAATAAAAATTTCCCACCTTCTGTTGACTGTTCCAAAATTTCACTTCTCTCCTCCAACTCCTACACAGCCGTCAACTTGCTCTCTCAAGGACGGAGCCCAGTCTTTTATCAAATAAACGGAGGTCCCTAGGCAGCTTCCTGCGCTACCACCTCTCAGCTGGCACAGTCCTTCACCCACGTGGAAGGAGCCACACAGACACTTCTCTTTTAACTTCTTTGCTGTGGTCGCGTCTGTTGGAACCGGCACGGTCTGATCCTGAAATATGGCCTCAATAATGTGCCGCCAGTGTTTCCGTCAGTACGCGAAGGATGTCGGTTTCATTAAGTTGGACTAAACGATCTTCCTTCAAAGGATTATCCAAGGCATCTACTCAGTGAAAAACCATGATAGTTCTTTGTACATAAAATAAACATTGGAAAAAAACGCTTCAAAAAAAAAAAAAAAAACTTCTTTGCATCACCCCGAGTTAAGCTGTTAAGAGAGGTATTCCTCTTTAAAGAAAGGAATGCTTATGGAATGAATGGTGTTCCTGGTGACACACCTCATAAAAATTCATCACCTTGCCTTTCCTCTCCAGTTGTTTCTTTTGAAGGCAGTGGATCTTTTGTTTCAATTTTGACTTAGGACTTTCTCAGCCTCTGCCATGTGCAGTTTTATTGCAGTCACTCACAGTTTCTTGATACTCTCCAGTTCCTTGGTCTTGGTGATGCTACTCTCTTCTGGGGTCTTCAACTTCTCAGGCTCTTTTATGGGCCCCTCGTCCCCTGTCCCTCCACTAAATGTTGGGTTTCTTAGGGTCTGCTTTAGCCTCCTGCACTTTCTCTCTCTCTCTCTCTCTCTCCTCTGTCTCTCTCATTTTCCTTGTTATCTCTTTTATTCTTGTGATTATAACAATTGAGTACATGTGAGTGATTTCCAAATGGACATTTCTCCCAGATTTTCAGACTATGCATCCTACTGTCTGCCAAGCATCACCACTTGGACACTTCATTGACACCTCTGACTTGGCATGTCCCAAATTAACTCCCCTATGAATTTATTGCTTCTTTTTAAAGTTAGCCTGCAAAACATCTACTGATTTTAGTTCAGTCTTCACTGTATCAGTCAGAATTCTTTTAGGGTAATCATAGAAGAGTTTAGCTTCCTTATATAGACCTTGAGCTAAGAATGTAAAGCCCAGAGCTCATCATTTTCTTTTCTGAAGTTCTCCAGCACACTTAGAAGCAATTAATCAATCCCATTATGGTTTGTATTTTCACTGAAATATTCTATGGCAGCAAATACTTGCTCATCCAAAGCTTTCCTTCTATGGCAGAAGTCAGCAAGCTATGCCTCCTGGGCCAAATGTGGCTTGCCCCTATTTTTGTAAATAAAGTTTTATTGGAACATAGCCACATTCATTCGTACACATATGTCTGTGGTTGCTTTTGTGCTACAACCACAGAGTTGAGTAGAGACAGAGACTATGCAGAGTCTAGGTGGAGTGTATGCAGCCGAAACTATGTGGCTTCCAATGCCTAAAATATTTATCATCTGTCCCTTTTCAGAAAAAGTTTGCCAACCGTCGTTCTATAGGCATTTGATTAAAGGTGTCAATGTGATAATTTGTGTAACTGTTTGCCACTGCATAATACTAGTGTCCTCTTAACCATTGGAAACAGGGCATTAGGAAAATCAGAGGATGAATTCCAAGTAACCTGGAACCTGTTTAGACAACTCATTCTTCAGGTTCTATACCCCTGGAATCTTGTCTGCTACCAAATTCTCTATCAGGGTTTGTCAGGGAAGCAAAACCACCAGAAGTTGAACCTTACACAATTGTGAGATGTGATTAGCCAGTCTCTGTGAGGCTGTTGTCTTTGTGTCTCATGCTGGAGCATGAAGTTTGCATGACTGGCAGTCAGGAAGTGGGAAGATGCACGTAAATGGAGAAAAGGAGGAGGAACAAGCTGAATCCTAGAACCACCAACTGGAACCCAGAAAGATAGATGGATCCTGTGTCAGTCTCTCTCACCTCTAACTTTGATGATGTGGGTGTCTACAGGAGAAGCTGGCACACTTTGTCTTGGAGCTAAATACTCCCCGGCTCAAGAGTTAGAAAAGCTGAAGGAAGATCCAGGAGGAGGTGGAGAAGCTAACTGCAGGACTGGCTGCTGCCCCATGCCAAGGAGATGAAGCAGAAGATAAATGATATCACGTACATGTGAGCTGCATAAGTGCCTAGTGCTCCTGCACCAACCCTTTGCATGTCAAAACATTCTGGGTGCTGCTTCACTTCCACCTTGCAGAACTCACACGAAATGTCTCTTATGGTTTACCCCAGCCAGAAACATATAAGGAAGAGTAGTCTGGGAAATAGCCATTTTAACCAAGTTAACAAATTACAAACCACCATAATCACATTTCCAATTATCAATTGTAATCAAATTATTTAAAATTTTAGTGAAAATATTTAAAATTTCTAATTAAATTATTAAATTTCAGTTTCCCTGTGTATCTGTTCTCAAGTAATGGTGCATCGCTAAGTTTCTAAAGCTAGGTACCTAGATTTCTTCCTTTTCATGTTTATCATTAGTCACTCACCAAACATATTTAGGTTCTCAATGTGTTTCTAATGTCTGTCTTTTAGCAGGGAGCTAGCTAGTTAACGCTTTCATTATCTTTTGTCTTATTGCTGTCGCTGCATCACCAGCCTCCCTGCCTCTCCTTTTGTCCTGCTTAAATCCGTCCCCTTTCTATGGCTGGTATAAGCTGCCTCAAATGTAAATTGAGCTGCAATATGCTTTCTCCATTTACTTCTCCAGAAAGTTATGGTTGACAGTGGAGACTGGGAGTAGGGGGATATTGTGTAAGATTATGAGTAGCTTCCTTGCTTTTTCTGTAGTTCCTTGTGTTTTTTAATTGTGGTAAAATATAATAGCATAGGCCAGGCACAGTGGCTCATGCCTGTAATCCCAGCACTTTGGGAGGCCGAGGCAGGCGGATTATGAGGTCAAGAATTGGAGACCATCTTGGCCAACATGGTGAAATCCCATCTCTACTAAAAATACAAAAATTAGCTGGGCTTGGTGTTGCATGCCTGTAGTTCCAGCTACTCGGGAGGCTGAGGCAAGAGAATCGCTTGAACTCGGGAGATGGAGGTTGCAGTGAGCCGTGATCGCACCTGCAGTGAGCTGTGATCCAGCCTGGCGACAGAGTGAGACTCCGTCTCAAAAAAAAGAAAGAAAGAAAAGAGATGGGAACGATAGACACTGGGACTACTAGAAGGGGGAGAGAAGGAGGCAGGCATGGGCTGAAGAACATAGTATCAAGTACTATGCTCACTACCTGGGTGATGGGATCCTCTGTATCCCAAACCTCAGCATCACACAACATATCCAAGTAACAAACCTGCGTTTGTACTCCATGAATCTAAAATAAAAGTTGAAATTATTTTTTAAAGAATTTAAAAAAATAAACCTAACACAACTGATAGGAATTCAGTGTCTCCAAGGCAAGGACCTATTGCTAACGGTGGGATATCACTACCATTTGCAAGTGGGAGAGATCCTTTAGTGTAGGTCCTAGGAATCAGGCTCATTGGGGGTGTAGAATATATGAATGCTTGCAGAAGAATGTGAGTATCACATGTACTCCATAGAGTAGACTTGGGAAATTTCTCTACTGCCAGGTGATGACTATACAGGGCATCTATTTTAAAAAGTATATAAAGTTCAGGTCATTCCAAAGGCCACTGGGCAAAAACCCAATTCCTCTGTGGTGTAATAGTCCTTTCCTGGAGCAATGCCAGAGGCCCTGTGAACCCTTTTTTATTCCCCGGTGCATTTAGGTGGAAACATGCTTTATGTAACTTCAATTCTCAAATTCTTGAGAATGTTTCTCCAAATGCCTTTCAATGACTATAGATGTTGCGATTGTTTTGTAGTCAATATGGTTCTAAACCCAAAGGAGACTCAGTAGGCTTGGTTCCTGGCACATCAAAGGTAAACAAATGCATTTAGGACAAAATGAATAGTGGTAGATGCCCCCCATGAAGGGCCAGATGTGGGGAGTGGGCTGACTCAGCAGCCACAACAAAAGAGAGACATCCTCACCAGAACCTCCTCCTCATGCGCTTTCAGAGCCCTTAGTCACACACAGATGTGCAGTGTTTCTAAACAGTGAGCCTGGTACTGGAAAGACCTCGCCATTTCTTTGACACATGGAGGGGAGTGAGTGAAAAACTTCCCAGCTCAAATGCCCCTTCCCTGTATGGTCAACTTGAGAGCAAGGAGTCGCCCAGGTACAACCTAGTTTTCTGCACAGGATCTTGTCCATCATATGTATTTGATAAATGTTTGATATGAGATCTAATTCCAGAGGCACAAATTGTGTTTTTTTGGTGAAATTGATGTGGTTTTCTGCACATCATAGGAAGTGTATTTTTCATGGCTGATATCATCCATAACATCATCCTGATATGCTCAGTTTTCTGAGCCAACTCTTTTTAAAAGCTGTGAAAATGCCATATGAGCTAACAAATAGCAAATAAGTGGTATGATATCCTAAATGTTAAGGTATTTAAGGAAAGTATTTAAAAAAAATAGTAAGAGGGCCTTTTGAGTAGTAAGGGTACAGGGAGGAAAATGCCCTTAAATAAATGAATAGTAAAGTGGTCCAACAAAAAAGATCACATCTGTTTTCATCCTGGTCATCATAGCCCCCCTATGTTTCATATTGCTAATTATATTGTTTTAATTTTACTTAAAATGTATTATTCTAGGTTAGGTATGTCTTTAGGCTTGGTAAAATAAGATTGCTCTTTCAGAGATGTAATATTTTTATTCCTTAGCAATTATGGAGTGAATCCAGACTAGTTTCTTTCTAATTCTTTAAAATAATGGGGGCACTCCTTTAAAATAATAAAAGGGAAAGCTTCTCTTTAAAGATGAAATCTCTGGTGTCCTTTCTGATGTTCTAAGATACATTTTAAAGTACTGCTTGGACTTTTTATCTCTTTGGTCTCATTTTCTCAAAAAGGGAAATTTCTTCTTTAAAAAAAGAGTGCTTTATGAACATATCTTTTGTGTCATAATTGCTGTTTATACACTTGCCTGCATCACTGAATGATGCCCTGATGTCAGATGCTCAGCAAGTCTTCACTGAGCACCGTGGAGAGCTGCTATGCTGTGCTAGGAGCTATAAATGAATCCAACACAAGATATTTATTGAGCTCCTCCACTGTGTTGGACACTGGAATACAACATTTAAAAGGATAGTCCCTATGTTCAGAAAGCTCAGAATCCAGGTGAACAAATAGGCATACAGCAATTTGGACAGCCTTGTGCTAGAAGTGAGTGCCCTGGGAGGAGTAAGAGGGAGCCATTGCTCCAATGGTGGGGAAGAGGGACTTTTCAGAGAGCAGGTGATACATGACTCTAGGCCTTGAAGGATGAGTGCAATTTCACCAGTTAAAGAAGACTTAGCTGAAAATAGTGGGGGCATAAGTTTGGGTAGCTAAGGTGGTTGCAGGAAAACTTGAAAGCCAGGGGGAAGAATTTGAACCTGAATTGCTAAGTACTAGGAAGCAGTCAACTGCAGACTTCCTGATGGCATGACTGATGCAATATTGAAGGAAAATTGGCCAGACATAATGTACTGGAGACAGGTGGCCTGCAGGCAACCATGTAGTTCTTGCAGCACCAGTCACTGGAAGGTGAAAAACCTTGGGCCTGGGGGATGAATGAAGGATTGGAGAGGAAAGGAAGGGACAACCACAAGCAGGAACAGTGCTTGGCACAGGGAAGGAGATGAATACATGCCTGTTGAGAGAATGAATATTTAAGTGGATAATTAACAGGACTTGAAGTATCAAAAAAAGGGGTGAACATGAAGCATGGCTATGACTCTAAGGATTTGAACATAAGTGACCAAAAAATGGTTTATCATTGCATTGACAGGGATTGGGGATATGACCAATGAAATGGATTCAAAGAAAAAAGAAATTAACTCAGTCCTGGTAAACTCTTGATGGGTACAGTTTCGCTTCCTTCTCCTGAGTATAGGACTTAGTATACAGCAATTTATTGTAATCATTAATAGGAAGTTAATAGTGCAAGTAAGTAAGGGAAATGAGGACATGGCTTTCAATCTTGTGTCCTAAGATGGCTCATCCTAGGGATTTTCCCGACGTGCTGCTCGGGCTTTTAGCTCCTTTGGCCTCAGTTTCCTCATCTGAAAAATGTGGAAGTTGATCTGTGTCTAGCTAATGTTCTTCTAATATTAATAATGAGTGACTCTTTTTGTTGATATCAATGTTTCTTTTCTCCTTAAAAAAAAAAAACCTTAAAAAATAAACCCCAACTCTTTAGGCCTATTTCTTCCCTCTGATGTGAGCAGAGAAAATGAATGTATAAGGCACAGGAGAAGCTAAAGGACTTATGAGCTGAAGGGCTATTTCTCACTGGTTTAGAGGATCCCGTTGCCATAAATGGAAGTGGTGTTTGGAGTGTTGTTTTTGCCATATCTCCTGGACTTAAATGGAACTAAATTCTCTTGCAGAGATGTAGAAGAGAAGGGAGGAGAGGAGGGGGTGCCTGGGCTGGAAGCTGGCTGCTGGTCTGTGCACTGAAGGTCCAAGTTCAAATATGCTTGCAGGAAAGCTTCAGTTCAATGCTCTCTCCTCATACAATGAAGCTGTTGTGTGTCCGGAGGCCGGCAGAAGGCAGCTGGATTTCTAGAGCTCAATGGTTAACATCTTTTTGATTCCTTTTGATTGTTCTCTGTTGGAGACATCCCACAGGACACACTCGTTTCTACGTGAGTCTGGAGAGTAAAATCCTAGCCAGTCATTGTTGTAAAGTCTCAGAAACAAGCAGCACATTCCAAACAGGAGCTATCGGCCCTCATTGGCACATGTGCTCAGTGATTGCTGAGCAATATGTGAATAACGCCTTTCAGTAAGACAAGGGGCAATTAGACGCTGTATCCTCACTTTAAACATTTGCTCTGCCTACGATGACCATTTTAGGTGGGCAAGTTCTTGGACTGCTGGGTCCTTTTGCCGTGTTAGTTTAATTTGGTAAACTACCCCTACAGGAATGTGTTGAACAAATGCCCATCTGATTTCAAAAGTCCAGAGGGATTCCATGCCCACTGCTTACAGCATCTAATCAGATGGTGCCTGAAATGGCTCTGAACCTCTCCTTGGAACAATTTCTAGAGTGATATGTATATGTTTATTGCACTAAGCCTCTGTGTGATATTTTTTCTGTGATTTCTCTTTCAACAGAATGAAGTGTAAGGAAGTTGGCACAAAAGGAAGCTGGAGTTTAGAGGTGGGGTGGGTGGATACGTTTCGATACAATAGTTGACATTTATTCAGTGCTTCTCAGTGTCAGGCACTGTTGAGGTACTTTATGAATTTAATTCATTGAATCCTCAATATTACCCTATAAGGTAGGTGTTATTCTCTTGATCATCTTAAAAATGGGAAAACTGAGGCACAAATAGGTTGTCATGAAGCTGATAGGTAGTTGAGCCAGGCTCCTAAATCTGATACTTAGAGCTAGATACTATACTAATTTCCTGTGAGCTGAGTGTTCCCCTAACTTTTGTGTCTCTTTGTTTCCTGATAGCCATGTTGTGTTTTAGTTTGGAATACAGCTCTCAACTGTTCATTGACTTTATGCGCTGGTTCCTATACATGAAATGAGTAGAAAGTGATGGGAGAGTAAATAGGGGGTGGAGAGTAAGGGAGGAAGTCAGCATTGAGTCCACACTCACACATACGCACATGCACATTCTCATACATGCACGCACACAAAACACACACACACACACACACACACATCTGCCCCCTTGATTTTACATTTACATAATTCATGTGCTCCCAAAGGCTCCTTTCCTGCCAGGTTATACATAGACCTTCCCTGAGGGATCAGTTCTTCCCACTTCAGGTCATGGGAAGGGGCAGGAAAAAGATGACTTCTTTTCAAAGGGCCTGCTAGAAAACCATGTTTGGAGAGAACACTTATAAAAATTGATCAACTAAATAGCAACCATAAACGCCAAACTTCTAAGAGTGAGACAATGCAATCATCAACTCTCAGATCATGGCAGCAAACCAGTCCTGTCCTTTAGGAGCTCAGCATAGACAAAAGCAAACACCAATTCTGACCTCTCCTCTCCCTGACATTCCTACAACCCAGGATGCCAAGATTGCCGTTTTGGGACATGTTTTGTGATATGCTGTCATGTACACTACAGTTTCTTACACCCTGGATTTAAAAACAACTCCAACTCCTGCAATCATACAATTGAATGCTGTGTTGTCATTACAATGAATGACATTGTATTAATATTGAAAGATACCCATGATATGTTCATTAGGTGATATAAGTTTGTAGAACAACATGCAAGGTACGATTCCATTTGTATAACGAAGATAAAAATGCATGCATAATAGCAATAATAAAATACATAATAATATCTATATCATTCTTATTATATAGAGGCATTATTGTAAGTGTTTTACATTTATTAACTTATCCTCAGAATGAATCTATGAAGTGGATACTAATAGTATTTTAATTTTATATGAAGAAACCAGAGTATAGAGAGGTTAAGTAACTGGCCCAAAGTCACCCAACTAGTAAATGGGCAAGTCAGAATTCAAACTCAAGCATACTGGCTCCGAAGTGTTTATTATTAACCAATATGCTGTACTGGCGGGGCATGGTGGCTCATGCTTATAATTCCAGCACTTTGGGGGCTGAGGTGGGTGGATCACTTGAGTTCAGGAGTTCGAGACCAGCCTGGAGAGACCAGATGGAGAAACTCCATCTCTACGATAAATACAAAAAATTAGCCAAGTGTGGTGGCACGCGCCTGTAATCCCAGCTACTCGGGGGGCTGAGGCAAGAGTATCACTTGAGCCTAGGGAGTGGAGGCTACAGTGAGCCTAGATCATGCCATTGCACTCCAGCATGGGTGCCAAAGTGAGACCCTGCCTCAAAAATAAATAAATAAAGTTCTACCATAAGTAATGTGTAAGTACAGAAATATTCTAGACAAACACACAACAAACTGCTAATAATGGTTAGCTAAGAGATGTGGAAATGACAGGTGGGACGAAGGATGGGAAAGGATATTTTAATTTTATATACTTTTATACTTTTTGGTATCATTCTTAAACTATTTTATTACCTGTTTACGATTTTTAAATTCCATTAAGGAATGCAGATAACCATTGAATCTGTGGTAGCCTAGTTAAAAAGATTGAACAGATTATTTCCAGGAATCAAGGGATGGTGAGGAATTTGGATATTTAACACTGTCAGCTTCAATAACCCACACTTAAATATGAAGTCTCAGTGGAGGGGAAAAAACTTGTGTCCTCCATGTACAGAAATGAAGTATTTTGCATATTTAAAAAGTTAACCAATAATTATCCTTTTGGGGGATAGTCAGAGGGCCCCGGGGATCCAATCATAACACGCTTGGCTCCATCCTGAGACCAGATATTCTGGTTAGGAGGGGCAGTTACTGTTTTAAAGCAGGAGTGGTCTCCTTGTCTTTGAAAAAGGCAAAGACAGATTGTTCTTCCCCTCTGCAGAGCAGTGTGGATAAACAGGGCCACCCACAACCACACTAGTGGGACACCTCAGGCTTCTGTGAGGTAGTCTCACTCCAATAGATTGCAGAAGCTCTTTAACCAGGTCTGCTATCAGCTCATCCACCTTCACACTTGGACTAGAGCTGAGGTTTCTGGAAGAAGGAGTGTGCCATTGCCTTTCATGCCGGGGCCTTCCTGGTACAAGCCACAGTTAGGCAACACTCAGCCCTGAGTGGTGTGCCACAGAGACCACCACCCCTTTCAGGGGCTCACGGAGGGCACTTTTATAAGAGGGACTGAGTTTCTTTTTTCTTTTTTTTCTTTCTTTTTAAAAATCTTAAAAGTAGAGACAGGATCTCGCTATGTTGCCCAGGCTGGTCTTGAACTCCTGGCCTCAAGCGATTCTCCTGTCTCAGCCTCCCACAGTGCTTGGATTACAGGTGTGAGCCACTGCACCCAGCCCAGGGACTGAGTCTCTGGGAAAGGCAGCCTCTGAAGGACTATCAGCCAAGTCCAAGAACAGCCATTCACTTGGAATACTTCTGGCGAGTGCAAATGAAATTTTCTTAGTTTTTCCTGGGCCTGGATGGACTTCATTTTAGGGCACGGCATGTTTTCACTGTGATAAATATAAAGAGGTGCCATCTTCATATCTCCTTCCTGTGGTTGAGGAGATGGACATGGGAGTCCAGAGAAACCAAGGTGGCTAGTTTGCAGAACAGAGTCCTGAACAGGAGAGAGTTGTACCCAGAGAGAGAAAGCTTGGGAGATTTGAAGAGGGTCTCCCCGAAGCCTTCAGCTGAGTGAGTGCTGGTCAGCACATGCATGTGAGAAAACTACCTTAAGCTAGGAAAGGAACCACGCCAAAGAAGCAGAGTACAGGGCTATAATCTTTCCTCCCAGCCAGAGTGAAAACTTCATAATTAATAGGGTTTTGGGTGGAATACTTAGATGTTGTCTCAGTGGTAGGACAAATTAGCCTTAGACCAACAGCGGCTCTGGTCGCATCTAACAAAGTTTTTTTTCCTTTGTTTTTCTTTATTTTTTGTTAAAACATTTTTTTTTCACCTAACAAAGTTTAAAAGTAACATAATTATGTTCCAAAACAAAGCTTATAAATATTTATAGGAAGCCAGGTGTGATGGCACATTCCTGTAGTCCCAGCTACATGGGAGGCAGAGGCAGGAGGATCGTTTAAACTCAGGAGTTTGAGTCCAGCCTGGGCAACATAGAATCAGTCTCTTAAAAAATAAATAAATAATTAAAAAAAAATATTTACAGGGATACAAAAATATCTAGCACTAACAAGGTAAAATTTACAAGGCCTGCTATCCAATCAGAAAATCATCTGGCATGTAAAGCAAGAGAAATGTGATTCACAGTGAGGAGCAAACTAAAAAGAAGCAGACCCAGAAATGACACACTTGATAGAATTAGTAGACATTTAGTAGTAGTTATGTATTTTATGTGTTCAAAAGGCAAAGATAGAGCATGTTAGATAGAGACATGGAAGACATAAAAATAGACCTGAATGAAGTTCTGGAGATGAAAATGACAATATCTGAGATTTAACATCCAGCAGATTAAATACTGTGAATAAAAGATCAGTAAATGTGAAGACATAGCAATACAAATGATACCAAATGAAACATAAAGAGGAAAAATAATGTTTTGGGTTTTTTTTTTTTTCTTTTCTGGAGACAGGTGTTGCTCTGTCACCCAGGCTGGAGTGCAGTGGCATGATCTTGGCTCACTGCAACCTCTGCCTCCCAGGCTCAAGAGATCCTCCCACCTCAGCCTCCAGAGTAGCTGGGACTACAGGTGCATGCCACCACACCTAGCTAACTTTTGCATTTTTTGTAGAGATGAAGTTTTGCCATGTTGCCTAGGCAGGTCTCGAGCTCCTGAGCTCAAGCAACTTATCTGCCTTCACTGTGTCTGGCCTAAAAGAATGTTTAAAAGTGAGAAAGCATAAGTAAGCTATGGCAAAGCTTCATACATCCAAATATACTGGTAAATAGAGTTCTCTAAAGGAGAGGAGAAATAGGGATGGACAGCAAAAATGTTTGAAGAAGCAATGGTTGAGGAATTTCCAAATTTGATTAATGCTGCAAAGTCAAATATCCAAGAAACTTAATGAACCCCAGGCAAAATAAACAAAAAGCATCATGAATAATTACATCAAGAAACATCATTATCAAATTGCTCAAAAGCAGAGATAAAGATAAAATCTTAAAAACATTCAGAAAAAAAACCCTACACTACATATAGAGGAGCAAAGATAAAAATGGCAGAAAACATCATGTCAGAAACAATATAAACCAGAAGACTGTGGAACAACATCTTTAAGGTACTGAAAGAAAAAAATTTGTCAAAAGCCAACAAAAATGTCTTTCAACAATGACAATTTCAGGCATTTCAAATGGCTTTCCAGACATACAAAAAGTAAGGGAATTTGTAACCAGCAGAGCTGCACAACAATAAATGTTAAAGGAAGTTCTATTGGCAGAAGGAAAACAATATCAGAAGGAAATCTGGATCTATACAAAGGAATAAAGAGCAATGGAAATGGTAAATATATAGGTAAATGCAAAAGATCTTTTATTATTTAAAAAATCCCTTTAAAAATAATTGTGTAAAAAAAAATAAAAATAATTGTGTAAAACAAAAGCAGTAACATTATATTGAAAGATTTATAACATAAAGAAGTAAAATGTATAACATTAACACAAGGAAGGGAAAATGGATATATTGTTTTAACATACTTTGTGTGAAATGGTATAATATTATTTGAGGGTAGCCTGTATACTATAAACCCTTTGTTACAAAAATAATAAAAAAGAGTTATAGTTAACGAGCCAACACAAAAGATAAAACAGAATCATTTAAAATACTCAATTATAAAGACAAGGCAAGATGTCTCCTATCACCACTGTTTTTCATTATTGTACTGGAAGTCCTAGCTAATGCAATAAGACAAGAAAAAAGAAAGAAAAAGGTATACAGATAGGAAGAAAGAAAACTGTCTGTTTTTGCAAATGACATGATTATAGAAAATTCCAAAGAATAAACAAGAAAAAACCTCCTAGAATTAATAACCAATTATGAAGAAGTTTCAGGACGCAAGGTGAATATTACAAAAGTCAATTGCTTCTCTATACAAGGAATAAACAATTGAATTTTGAAATTAAAAACACAGTACTATTTATATTATTATCCCCAAAATAAAATACTTAGGTATAAATCTAACAATATAAGTACAACGTCTATATGAGAAAAACTATAAAACTCAGATCAAAAATAAAAAAGAACCAAGTAAATGAAGAGATATTCCATTATCATGGATAGTAAGACTCAATATTATCAAGATGTGAGTTCTTCCCAACTATATCTATAGTTCTGAAAATTCCACCAAGTTATTTTGTGGATATTAACAAACTGATTCCAAAATTTATATGGAGAGACAAAAAACCCAGAATAGCCAACACGATATTAAAGGAGAACAAAGTCAGAGGACTGATACTACCTGACTTCAAGACTCACTATGAAGCTATAATAATCAAGACAGTGTGGTACTGGCAAATGAACAGACAAGTAGATCAGTGGAACAGAATAGAAAGGCCAGAAATAGACATACATAAATATTGTCAATTGATTTTTGTCAAGTGAGCAAAGGCAATACAATGTCTCCATTGTAAGAAAGATAGTCTTTTCAACCAATGGTGATGAGCAAATGACATCCACATGCAATAAAGTAAAATAAAATCTGGACACAGACCTTACATCTCTCACAAAAATTAACTCAAATGGATTATAAACTTAAATGTAAAATGCAAAACTATAAGACTCCTAGAAGGTAACACAAGAGAAAATGTAGATGACTTTTGGATATGATGATGCCTTTTTATATACAACTCCAAAGCATGATCCATGAAAAAAAAAATTGACAAGCTAGACTTCATTACAAAAAAATCTACTTTTCAAAAAAACAATGTTAAGAGAGAATGAGGTGATAAGCCAGAGACTGAAAGATAATTTTTCAAAAGACATATCTGATAATATACAAAGAACTCTTAATCTTCAACAATAAAAAAATGAACAACACAATTAAAAGATGGGCAAAAGACCTGAACAGACAGCTCACCAAAGATGATATAAGGATGGCAAATAAGCGTATGAAAAAATGATCCATCTTCTATGTCACTAGAAATTGCAAATTAAAACAACAATAAGATAACACTACACAACTATTAGAATGGCCAAAATTCAAAACATTAATAGCACTAAATGCTGGGGAGGATATAGAACAACAGGATACATTCATTGCTGGGGGAAATGCAAAATGGTGAAGCCACTTTGGAAGACAGTTTGGCAGTTTCTGACAAAACTAAATATATTGTTATCATACTATCAAGCAATCATGTTCCTTGGGGTATTTACCCAAATGAGATGAAAATTTACGTCCACAGAAAAACCTACACATGAGTGTTTGTAACAGATTTATTTATAATTGCCAAAACTTGGAAGTAAACAAGATGTTTTACAGTAGGTGAATAGATAAATAAACTGTGGTACATGCAGACAGTAGAATTTTATTCAGTGCTAAAAAGAAATGAGCTATCAAGCTATGGAAAGACATGGAGGGCCAGGCGCGGTGGCTCATGCCTGTCATCTCAGCACTTTGGGAGGCCAAGGCAG
Organism: Hylobates moloch; assembly: GCF_009828535.3. Taxonomy (NCBI): domain Eukaryota; kingdom Metazoa; phylum Chordata; class Mammalia; order Primates; family Hylobatidae; genus Hylobates; species Hylobates moloch. The sequence goes on from NW_026652280.1 coordinate 116,153,389, forward strand.
GCAGATCACTTGAGGTCAGGAGTTCCAGACCAGCCTGGCCAACATGGTGAAACCCTGTCTCTACTAAAAATACAAAAAATTAGCTGTATGTGGTGGCATGTGCCTGTAGTCCCAGCTACTCGGAAGACTGAGGCAGGAGAATCACTTAAACCCAGAAGGCAGAGGTTGCAATAAGCTGAGATCACACCACTGCACTCTAGCCTGGGCAACAGAGCAAGACTCAGTCTCAAAAAAAAAAAAAAAAAGACATTGAGGAAACTTAAATGTATATTACAAACTGAAAAAGGCATATCTAAAAAAGCTAGATACTGTATGATTCCAAATATATGACATTCTGAAAAAGGCAAAGCTATGGGCAAAGAGCAATAAAACTAAGTAAAAACATCAGTGGCTTCCAGGGGTTGGTGGGCAGGGAGGGATGAAAAGATGGGGCACAGATGATTTTTAGGGCAGTGAAACTATTCAGTATGATTCTATAATGGTAGTTACATGTATATGCATTTGTCAAAACCCAATGAATGAACAACATCAACAGTGAACCCTAATATAAAGTGTGAACTTTGGGTGATAATGACGTGTCAATGCAGGTTCTTTCATTATAATACATGTACCACTCTGGCAGGGGATGTTCTTTCATTGTAACAAATGTGCCACTCTCATGGGAGAGTGTATTAGTCTGCTTTCATGCTGCTAATAAAGACATACCCAAGACTGGGTAATTTATAAAGGAAAGAGGTTTAATTGACTCACAGTTCTGCAGGGCTGGGGAGGCTTCAGGAAACTTACAATCATGGCAGAAGGGGAAGCAAACAAGTCCTTCTTCACTGGGCAGCAGGAGAGGGAAGAATGAGAGCCAGTCAAAGGAGGAAGCCCCTTATAAAACCATCAGCTCTCATGAGAACTTACACATTATCACAAGAATAGCATGTGGAAACTGCCCCCATGATTCAATTATCTCCCACTGGGTCCCTCCCACCACACACGGAGATTATGGGAACTACAATTCAAGATGAGATTTGGGTGAGGACACAGTAAAACCATATCAGAGAGATTGTGTGTGTGGCGGGGAGGTAGGGGGACATATAGGTACTCTGTACTTTCCACTCAGTTTTGCTGTCAACCTAAGACTCCTCTAAAAAATAAAGTATATTTTTAAAAATTATTCAAAATGCTTAATTCAAAAGAATGCATAAAAAGAGGAAAAAAAACCCAAGAACAGATGGAATAGAAAAAAAATGCCCAGATGATAGATTTAAATCCAATGATATCAATAATTTAAGAACAATACCAGCCAGGCACGGTGGCTCATGCCTGTAATCCCAGCACTTTGGGAGGCCGAGGTGGGCAGATCACGAGGTCAGGAGTTCGAGACCAGCCTGACCAACACAGTGAAACCACATCTCTACTAAAAATACAAAAATTAGCTGGGCATGGTGGCATGCGCCTGTAATCCCAGCTACTCAGGAGGCTGAGGGAGGAGAATTGCTTGAACCTGGGAGGTGGAGTTTGCAGTAAGCTGAGATTACGCCACTGCACGTCAGCCTGGGTGACAGAGTGAGACTCTGTCCCCCCAAAAAAAAAAAAAAAAGAATAGCAGCAAACAATACTTAAGATGCATTTAATAAAAGGTTTGTAAAATCTGAACACTGAAAACTACAAAGAATTGCTGAGAGAAATTAAAGAAGGACAAATAAAGTGGAGAGATATGATGTGTGTGTTTGTAGATTATAAGATTATGTGTTGTTGAATTGGCAATTCTCTCATAAACTGATTTGTCAGTTTAACACAATCCAATCAAATTCCTAGAAGACTTTTTTGAAGAAATTGAAAAGCTGATTTTAAAATGTATGTGAACATTCAAAAGACCTAGAATAGCCAAAACAACTTTGAAAAAGAACCAAGTTGGAGTACCAGTAATACCTGATTTAAAGACTTTCCGTAAAATGACAACAATCAAGATGATATGGTATTGGTATAAAGATAGACAAATAGATTGATGTAACACAATACAGAGCAAAAATGGAAATAAACCCATACCTATATGGTCAATTGATTTTCAAGAAAGGTGCCAAAACAGCTGAATGGGTGAAGGACAATCCTTTCAACAAATGGTGCTGAAGCAATTAAATAGCCATATGCAATAAAATGAACCTCAACCCTTACCTCATACCATATACAAAAATTAACTTGAAATGTAACATTGACTTGAATGTAAGACTAAAACTACAAAATTTCTAGGAGAAAACACAAGAGAAGGTCCTAGTGGCCTTGGGTTTGGCAAAGATTTCTTAAATATAACACAAAAGCACAAAATATACGAGCAAAAATTAACAATAAAGATGAAATCTTTTGTCCTTCATAAGGCACTCTTAAGAATGTAAAAGGTTGGCTACAAACCAGGAGAAAAGATTTGCAAATCTTATATCTGACAAAAGACTTATAACTAAAATATACAAACAATTCTAACAACTTCATTAAGAATATGAATAACCCAATAGAAAAATGGGCACAAAATTAGATAGTTACTTCACCATGGATGATATACAAATGTCAAAAAAGCACATAAGATGCTCAGTCTCAATGGTTAGTAGGCATATGCAAATTAAAATGAGATACCATTATGTAACCACTAGAATGGCTAAAACTAAAGCAACTGACCATTCCAAGCACAGGTGAGGACGTATGTGGAGAAACTGGAACTCTCATTCATTACTGGTGGGAATGTAAAATGATATAATCATTTTACAAGGAACTTTGGCAATTTCTTTAGTGAAATACATCCACTGTATGATCCAGTCACCCCATAAAGAGATATTTACCCAAAAAACATGTCCTCACAAGACTTCTTCACAAATATTTATGACAACTTTATTTGTAATAGCCCCAAACTGGAAACAATCCAGATGTCCATCAATAGGTGAATGCACAAGCAAATTATGATAGATCCACACAATGGAATCCTACTCAACATTAACAATGAATGAACCATTGATGCACACAACAAATGGATGAATGCCAAAGTTATACAGAAAATACAAACTAATCTGTAATAATAGAGAGCAGATCAATAGTTAGGGGATAGGGTGGGCAGGGGTGGGAGGGAGGGATTACAAAGAGGCATGAGGAGACTTGGGAGGGATGGCCATATTTATTATCTTGACTGTGGTGATGGTTTCACAGGTGTATACATATGCCAAAACTTGTATAAGTCAAAGCGTGCACTTTAAATATATGCAATTTATTGCATGCTAATTAGACTTCAATAAAGGTATAAAACAAAAAGAATTCATTTCAGATTACTACCTACCAGCACACAAACATATAACTGAAACAAAAATACCATTACCACGTACAATGTAATCTGACATATCCATTCCACTCCATTTAACTGAAAATGCAACGTGGTCATGATCCAGTAAGTTGATTTCGGGATTCCTGAATGAGTTGATACCTGTAGTTTGAAAAACACTGTTTTCAGATATATTTGAAAAATGAATGGCTTCCACCCAAAACAGCCTCTTAGTTACATTGACAAGCACCTCTGAGACAGTTTCTGCCTTACTACTAAATTTCATCTCCCCTTCTATTCACCTGGTTAAGAAATTTTATAGCGTTAAAGTAAAAGTCCTAATCTTCCAGTTCCCTGCACTGGAGACTGAGATTTACTCTCACCCTTTTGCCATCATCATCTTATTATCTTGTTGGGGAGACTGTTGATTTTATGATCTTGTAATAAAAACTTTTCTGTGATGACTCTAGTCAGCAGGAACACATGGGGAGCTTTTGGGGAACACTGAGATGGCAGCTACCTGACTGCACATGTACTAAGGTTGCCAAGGCCTTTGGACTTCACTAACATGGGTAGCAGCTGCTATTAACTATCGTTTCCTCCATAAAAGAAAGCAAACTGGCTCTGGCAGTGAACCCACTCTTTATGACAACCTATTTAGTTTCCTGCAGAATTTACTATTAGTTGTTGTTTTTGACTGTGCATTGAAGACCATATGGAAAGAGGTTCCTGTTCGTCCTGTTTGCTAATGTACAGTACATTAACAGTGGTTAACCGGGTCTGTGTACAACAGGGCCCAGCAAAGAAGAGAAAAAGGTGGCCAGGTGCGGTGGTTCACGCCTGTAATCCCAGCACTTTGGGAGGCCGAGGTGGGTGGATCACCTGAGGTCAGGAGTTTGAGACTAGCCTGGACGATATGGTGAAACCCCCATCTCTGTTAAAAATACAAAAATTAGCTGGGTATGGTGGCAGGTGCCTGTAATCCCAGCTACTCAGGAAGCTGAGGGAGGACAATTACTTCAACCTGGGAGGTGGAGGTTGCAGTGAGCTGAGATCATGCCACTGCACTCCAACCTGGGTGACAGAGCGAGACTCCATCTCAAAAACAAAAAAAAAAGAAGAGAAAAAGGCATTAAGCTCGAGGAGGGAAAGAGAGAACAAAAAAATGATAAAGAAACCTGGGCTTGGGTTAGTTTCAACTCTGCTACGAATGAGTCTTCCCGTATGCAACTTGATAATTATGTGCCTGGTGGTCTCTCTTCAATTACACATCTCTCCGTGTCACAGGCTGTGGAGTCATTTGCAAATTCAGTCCATTTTGTGTTCATAAAGATTTTAATAAATTAATCTGGAACCAAAAGGAAATGAAACTCAAGCAGAAGTTTGAGTTGTGATTCTGCCCTCAGCTCTTTTTAAACAATGGCTGAAGATAAGAAACACAAAGTGCTGCCATTATTTCCCAAGACCATGATCTTCTCAGTGGTTCCAGAAGAACTAGTGGAGTAGATGCTCAAACCAAGCCTCGTAGCACACTCAAGGGACACAGGACTGTAAACAAGAGCTTAAATTCCTAGTTGGGGCTGGGTGCGGTGGCTCATGCCTGTAATCCCAGCACTTTGGGAGGCCGAGGTGGATGGATCACCTGAGGTCAGGAGTTTGAGACCAGCCTGGCCAACATGGTGAACCCTCGTCTCTACTAAAAATACAAAAACTAGCTGGGCGTGGTGGCAGGTGCCTGTAATCCCAGCTACTTGGGAGGCTGAGGCAGGAGAATTGCTTGAACCCAGGAGGCAGAGGTTGCAGTGAGTCGAGATCATGCCACTGCACTCCAGCCTGGGTGACAGAGTGAGACTCCATCTCACAAAACAAAAAACAAACAAACAAACAAAAAATGAAAATATTCCTAGTTGGGGAAGGATGGCCTAGGTCACAGTTGATTTAGCTCTGAAACCTTACATCCAAAAACCTTACATCTAGATTGTGCTCTGATAAGTAGGCAGAAGTTGTAAGTTCAGAATTTGAACCATATTGGCGTAGGAGAATCAGAATGCATTAATGGTATTGTTTCTGGGCAAATAGATTTCAGTATCTAGTTCACACCTTCCTTATTTAGGAACTAGGAGAGAGCATGATGTAATGATCCCACTTGGACCCTGGTGTTAGCCAAAGCTTGGTTCAGATTCTATCTCTGCTGCCTGCCAGCCTTGTGACCTTGGGAAAATTGCTTAGCCTCTCTGAACTTTAGGCTTCTCGTTTAGATCACTGTTTCTCAACTGGGAGTGACTCTCATGCTCCATATTCTTCCAGGGAATGTTTGGTAATGTCTGGAGACACTTTTGATTGTCATGACTTGGATGTGGGGATGCTACTGGCATTTAGTGCGCAGAAGCCATGGTTACTGCTAAACATCCTACAGTGCACATTCAGCTCCTCACAACAGAGTTATCCAGTCCACAATGTCAATAGGGCTGAGATTGAGAAACCCTGGTTTAGAGATAATGTATGCAAAGTGTCTGTTCTTGAGGAAGTCACTGAACCTCAGCCTACTTATCTATAAAATGGGTACAAAATGATATCCGCCTCACAGGGATGTGTTAAGATACAAAAGAACCCAGTCTGCATAGAAAGTACTCAACTAATATTTGCTGTTATTACCGGGGAGTCGTTATCAGGCTAATGCTGAGAGGGGCACTGGTTTTAATAAGAAGCTCTGAAGTTTTTTATGTGGAGTATGAAGGGGAACACACCAAACAGAAATAGATAATCCATGCAGCAGTAGAAAAGTGTATCAACCCACTGAGGACCCACTATTGGTTGTTGGGCAAGGTGCCAGGTATCGATAACTAACGTCTCATTGAATCCACTTCACAGCTCTTTGAAGTGGCTTTTATTAACCTCTTTCAGTCTCACTTTACAGATGTGAAAATAAGCTCAGAACAATTAAAGTAATTTGCCAAAACTCACACAGCCACCAAGTGGCAGGGCTGGGGTTTTGAATCCTAGTGTGATTCTGCCGTGTGTTTTTTGTGGACTGAAATTCAGAAATGCTCTACTCAGGGCAAATTCTCAGAATATGAAACATTTAACCAGTTTTCTATATGTAAGGAAAGGAAGAGAAATTTAAAACCAAGCCTCTGGCTCTAGTAGCTTGGCTGCGACAAATGGCCTGGGGTATGTAGAGAAGAGAGTGACAGGCAATCTGGACAGCAGGATGCAATTAACAGGAGCAGTCCTTGCTTTTTTTTTTTTTTTTTCCAATGACTACTGCTAAATCCAAGGAAGTCACCCTGTATTGCCATAGCAGCATAAAGCTACTTAGGAAGAACATTTCTTGGAAATGTCTGAGGCCTGATAGCCTAAGAGAAAGGATATGCACTCAGTCTCTCCAGGAGAGATTTTATCGAGGGTTCCTCAGACATCCCTCATTGCCCTAAATGTCTCCATGAGGCTTGTGTGTGTGTGTGCGTGTGTGTGTGTACACAGGCGCAAGCATGAGCTTGCACTCCTGCACTTGGGAGGGAGGGAGGAAGGGAGAGGGAGGGTGAGAGAGTGTGGGATGGGGCCATAATAGCCTGGGACTGAGAAGCCAGCAGAACCAGGGAAAGGTTCTAGGTAGTTGCTGTTGCCTTCCCATAAGCAAACAGCTCTATTTAGATAAGAGTGAGCATGGTGCCTAGAAAAAGCCAAAAGGTCTGATTTATCCCAAGACTAGCTGTGTTAAGAGGTTTATGCATCAACACTCAGGGCTGGGGCCATGGAACAAGTGTTGTTTTGTGGATTTCTGGCTTTCCTGAGGGCCCCCTTCACCTTATCCCGTGTTGGAAGGCATCACACACTGCTCATCCTGGGGCAACCCAGCCATCTGGCCGGCCCTACTATTTTTCAAGCTGAGGTCTTCTTCAGACTTTAGCTTTGTGGCTTTCTGCCTGGAATAATTGGAGCCGAGGCCTTCTCAGAACCCCTGGGCCCCACTCACCCAGCAGAAGCTGAGGAGGAGTTGGTGTCATCGTGTGTCCTGTGTGTTCTGTTGAGGGCGTAGGAGGGTCTGCTCTTCCCTGGGCAGAAATGCTCTCTCAAGTTCACTAACCTGGTTGTTTAAATTTAGGAGAGGAAACAGATGCTGGCTGGGGCGGAAGTCTAAGGAGAAGAAGGGGTCTTGGCAGTGGTTTGCTGAGGCTGATAAGAGCATGAGATGTGCTCCAAGCCCTGCCCCTGCTGATTTGCTTTTGGGCCTTTCTGACATCGCCCTGAGCCATCACCATCAGAACTTGGCTTTTCTGCAAGTTCCTCCTCCTGACTGACCTGGAGGGGGGCTATTTTTAAGTTGATCTTTGTGACTTCCTTTTGGCTCGCATTCTCACTCCCCTCTCTCAAATGCCCTGAGAGCAGCTTCCTGCTTAGGCCAACTTTAGCACAAGGTGCTGCCTGCAAGGCCCTGGGAGGTGAGGGTTGTCTGCCAGGGACAGCGGCCCTGCCAACAGGGGTGCTGAGGGCGCTGTCCTGGCAGGCAGGGGGCAAACCCAATTGCTCTCATGACGGGGTTGTGCAGAGGACTCCCAGCCTCCCAGAGACTCGCCTCAGATCAGTCCTCCAGCAGGAATCATGCGGTCCCACCTGCAGGTCTCGGCCGCTCCCTGACATATAAATGGTAGGAACGCGGCGGTCAGTTCCTCCAGTCTGGGCCGGGGCTGTGCTGACCTCTGCGAGCTGCGGGGAACACCCCTCCCTCCGGCCTCCTCGGCTCCCGGAGTTCCGGAGGAGTGCGTCCGGCCGGCGCAGCACCAGCATCCTCAAATTGTGTCTCGGATGAATCGGGTAGACAGTCCCGCCCTCTCCACCAGCCGCAGTAGAGAAAGGGAGAAGAGCCGACGCCATGCGACTTCTGGGGGGTTGTCGGGGCCACAGTCCCCGGCGCCAGGGCCCCCTCAGCGCTGCTCCTGGGCCGTCTCTGTGTCCTCCTTCCCAGGCTCAGGGGAGCGGCCCGTGCAGCCGCGGAACCCAGCCCCTGCCAGGAGGCCCGGTGCTCATCGCCTCTGGAGCAAGGAGCAGCTGGCTGCTGCAGAGACCTCCTTACTTGTCATCTGCTGAAAGGGGACTGGCAGCGTCCCCAGCTCCCATCGGGGAACACCAATCTCTACAACCAGGGCATAAACAGCCTCTCAGCGTCGACTCCTGCCTCACACAAGCAGGGCTGAGGACCGCAGGCCACAGGGTAGGGAACTGGCACTTCCCCAAGGCGCAGGAGAAGCCAGGCTCAGTTTTTAGTAGGTGGGAGTTCTGGTTCAGCGACCCTAGTGAAATCAGGCAGGAAGATCCTGCGGGCGCAGGAAGACCCTTGCGCCCGCCACTGTGATGCTCAGAAAATCATTTCCAGGTTAGTCTGGGTCAAGAACTAGGTCTGACTCTAGAGATTCCCTCCGCAGTGGAAGAGCTGACCAAGGGCTGTCTTTCTGTTGAATTCAGGATTCTAAACTCTCAGCCTTTGTTTCCCATTTGCAGAAACGAGCAAATCTCACTTCTCAAGGTTGCAATTGGGTTCAATGAGGGGTTCCAGGCAGTGTAACACAGGCGGCTGGGCATGGGACTGCCTGAAGTCAAGGCGGGCTCTGCCCTTTGCTAGCAGTGCAAACTTGGGCGAGTTGCTTGACCTTGCTCAATGTCAATATTCTTACCTGTGAAAAGAAGAGGTGATGAAAATGACAGGCTCTATTATAGGGCTATGCCAAGAATCAAGGGAGAGCCTCTGACAGAGTATTCCAAGGTTAATGAAAGATTAGAGGATGTGCTAGTGTGGTCCAGGCCCTGAGGGAGCCCTGGAGTGTTACCATTATTGTGTTACTGCATGGGGAAGTCTGAGCATGGCTCCTGGCTTTAAGGGAGGCATGACTCTTTTTACCGTGACTTTAAGGGAGGCAGCATGGTATGATGTGTGTGTCTGTGTGTGTGCATGTGTGTGTGTGTTCCCACACTGTATGCACACTCATATACTAGCAGTAAGGTGATGGTGGCTCTGGGTATGGTTCAGACTTTGCTGCTGCTTTTTTTTTAAGACAAGGTCTCATCCTGTCACCCAGGCTGGAGTGCAGTGATGGTGTGATCCTTGCTTACTGCAGCCTCAACCTCCCAGGCTGACCTCCCAAGTAGCTGGGACTACAGGTGCAGGTCTATAATTTTTTACACCACGCCCAACTAATTTTTTCTGAATTTTTTTTGTAGAGACGGGGTCTTGCTTATGTTGCTCATGCTGGTCTTGAACTCCTGGCCTCAAGCAATCCACCTGTCTCGGTCTTCCAAAGCACTGGGATCACAGGTGCGAGCTGCTGCACATCCCAGACTTTACTTGTGGCTACTACGTCTACTCCCTCTTTGGGCCTTTGTCATCATCTCTGAAATGGCGAGTTGCACCTATTGCTTTCTACAAGCCATTTTGGCTTTACCACACAAGAGTTTAACATCTTAAATGATATTTATAAAAGGGTATGTGCATCCTCCCTTCATTTGGTCAAGACACTGCAAAGAGTGAATGTGTGGAAAGTAAAAGAAGGGACGGGGTTGTGAGGCCCATGTGCCTATGTGCAGTTTTCTATTGAGGCTTCACCCTTTGCCCTCCTCCCTGAGATTCTTGGACCTTCTTCCCACAGCCCCTCCCACCAGCTCCCATGCAACCCCACCCCAACTAGGGGATGCCCTGCCTCCCTGCAGATGTTTCCAGTTTGCAGACAGCATGGAGTTCACGTTGGTCATTTGTTCCATTTGCTCAGAAACAACAGCTAGCATTATTGGCAGGAAATGGAGAGGGTGCCAACTCTGAGATAACACAAAAAGCCCTAGTCATGGGCACTAGGCGTGGGTGGGGTAGAGGGAGGGAGGGGGCATAGGATGGACCATCTGCAGTGACCTAGAGTTCTGTTGGCCCTGCTGAAGTAATGGTCACTGAAACCATGTCGAACTTTCCTCTAGGACTGAGCAGGCCAGTTGACTTATCTTAGAGGGACAAGGACAGAATGAGATTTTATCTTGGAGGCCGGGGAGAGACTGGAGAGCCCGGCTCCCCAGCCCAGCCCTGAGGCTAAACTCCAAACCTAGAATAAATTCTATTTATTTACTTCTTTGAAAGCAGAAATGTTTCCAGGGTTAATGAAAGATTAGAGGATGTTTTGTATTTCAGGTCAAGAGAAAATACAAATAAATGTAATGCAAATTAAATTACTGGCCTCATGTGCCTCCATGTTTGCCGATGTGCAGTTGTTTTGGCTGGAGTTGGCTATAATATCCCCACTTGCTGCTGTTGTTCAGCAACCCTCACACCCTGTGCAGGAGGTGGCCCCTTTATAGTAGTGAGTAGTGCTGAGTGATCCGCCAGGCCTTCTAAAATGAATGACACTCGAGAAACAGAAACTGTGATTATTGCTCTGAATACTCTAGTTCTTCATATCTGGCCCTTAGAGGGCTTCACCTGCAGCAACTGAGGGGGCCTGGGTGGCTCTTGGGGGCTGGTGACCTGGAAGACTAAATGTCTGGAAGCTGTGAACTGTCAGAGCTAGGGCAGCCTTTCCCCGGGGTTCACAAAGTCCACCCAGCAGGCCTGCTTATGCTGACAAACCACTGCTTCCTGGCAAGGGTGGAGAAAGGAGAGGAAAATGGTACTGCCTCCCACAGTCTCTTTTGGATACTTCCTATTTCTAAAGCTGGAGGTACCACTGGCGCAGTTGGAACAGGGATAGAGCACCTCCAGAGAAAGACTGAGACAATCAGCCCTCCAGAAACACAGGGTCTGTGGAACACATCCCAACAAGTCTGTATCTCACAGTTCAGTAGCCCACAGGGTGGTGGGTGTGGAATGACTTTGCTTTAATTCAACCTCTACCAAGCACCTTGTAAGTGGAAGTGGAGCACTGGTTGGGCACTGGAGTGGCTCTGACAGTGAAACATCAACCCCCAACCCCACCCAGCTGCAGCACTCACATTCCTGGTAGCTGCCCAAGGTGGTGATGCAGGGGACCAAGTGCTGTGCCAACTGCCGTGCCTGGGTTACTTCATCCAGTCTGCAGAGGGGTATCTTATTTATCAAAGGGGGAAATGAAGGCACAGAGATTAAGCAGTTTGGCCAAGGTCATCCATTTAGAAACAGAGTTCAAGATAAGAAAGACACAGCATATTCAGAAACACATGGCTGGAGCCTGACAGTGATTTCTCCTCTGGAGCACGTTGGGGTAAGTGGAGTGGGGCGGGCCTGATGCCCAGCGAGGAGGCACTAGAGTGCGTGCTATGCTGGACACACAGGTGGCTGTGTCTCACTGCAGCTGAACATCCATTAGGCACAGCTTGAGAGGGCCTGAAAGGCACTGCTGATGTGGGTAATGTAACTGATTAGCACCCACTATTCTACCCACTAGCATGGATTGACTGGCCAACTGGCAAAGGGCAAGTACAGTGATGAAGAAGGAAGGGTCAGCTGTGTGCTTGATTGGAGGGCCCTAAGCTCTTTGGCCCAGGTTTCAGAAAATGGGGACAGAGTGACAAAGGAGCCAGTGAAGGGGGCTTGCCAGCAAAGAAACCTGGCTGCTTTTCTAGTTTTGACCCTGAACTGCTACTCTGGGCCTCTGTTCCCTCTGGTGTTCCATCTTACTCCAAATGTGTTGTGTCCTAAAAACCCCATCATGAACACTGTGATTTGGGGAAAGATCAGTGGTCAGTGATCAGGAGTAATGTGTCAGACTAAGCTGGTAACTAGGGCCAGAGGTGGTTCCAGGTCTGGCAGATAGAACTGTGAACAAGACAAGCAAGGGGACAGACCAAAGACAAGTAAATGAACAAACGAGCTCTGACTGTGAAAGGTGTGACATAGGAAATAAACAGAGAGGATGGAGAGAGCATGTGGACGTGTGTGTGTGTGTGTGTGTGTGTGTGTGCGTGTAAAGGGCACCATTTGAGACAGATCACAGAGATGAGGGAATGAAATGGGTTGTTACAGGTAAAAATGCTGAAATGGCAACTGTCATGTAAATATTATACATTCTGTCTGAGGGTTCCTTTAACTAGACCCAAATAGGTCACGTGGTGTTTTCTAGCTGTACTGGTTTGTGATTGAAGTTAGAAGATGCAAAAACCTACTTTTTATTGAGGAAGAGGTCTTCCAAATATCTCTTCTGATTCCTCACTGGACATAGAGAGGTATAGCCAGCATTCTTACAGGTAAGAAGAAGACAGACCTGAGAACAATACATAGTACATTCAACTGGAATTTATTGCAGGTTTCTTATGTGGCGGGTATATTTTAGGATCTTCATGCTTTGGGGAGAAGGGGAGTGGGAGGAAGACACAAAAATGAGTAAGACATAATTTCGTCATTTAAGGAGTTTACCAGCTAGTGGGAGAAGCAGTCATGTAAATAAATAACTACAGAATAGTGTAGTAAGTGCTCCAAGAGAGGAATGTGTAAAGCCATGTGGGAGTGCAGAGGAAGAAGCCATCAACTCAGCCTGACAGTAACTTCAATACTTTGTGGAAATAGGTGGGGCGCACATCAATAAAAATACATTCTTCCTGGGGGAATCATAGCATTATGGTTTACCCAGTGTGATTCCTAAGGAAGCATTTCCTAAATATTGCTGGATGTGGGTGCCTGTGAGTGCTGTATTAAAAGACTCACTTCAAATGAGGGGACATTTTCAGTCTCATCAGTTTTTTCTCTTTTGCCAAAATTGATCATTGAAAATGTTATTTTGGACCACTTGTGGGAGAAAAAAATCCTCATCCCCAAATCATGGGGGTATTGACAGGTATCCCTGCATGACAGACTGGACCGATCAACCTGCAATATGCCTGAAAATAAACACGTACTCCTTCTAATGTGAGTTCTATGGAGTTATTTCTTATACCTTGCATACTGCCAAAAATGATGTGCAGCTCCTCATGAAAAACAGAGCCTGACAGAATTCCTAAAACACCAGTAGCCAAGGAATGAAATGGGGCACAAAGACATCCTAGAAAACCTAAGCCAAGTGTGACCGAACATCAGCTCTGACACTCCTGGCTGCTCACACAAAAATGAATGAGACAAAGCTCTGCCACTAACCAGATGAACAAGGCAGTCTAGTTTATTAAGAAAAATGACCTCTTTTCTAGCACTAAAACTCCTCAGAGAAATTTATCCTATGAAACTTTATGTGAGAGACATAGCAACAGATAGTATTTTCGATCATGATGAAACACCGAGAGATACTTCATAGGACAGTTTTTTTATATTAACCTTTCATAAAAAGCAGAGGGACTAAGGTCACCTGGGAAGGCATTTCAGCAGGGAACTAAAGTAAAACGGTTTTGCAGTGCTGTTGTCTGGTCAGGGAGTAGACGCAGGAGCTGCGGGTAGGGAGTGTAGAGGAAGGGCCTGCTGGCTGCTCTCCATGGGCCTGGAATAAAACTCTTGGCTGAGCTTTGACAGGAGCTGGAGAGTAGACAATTGACACAGAATGCACAGCCTTCAATAGCTGGCCCAGCCTAGGAAGCAAGTCTACCCATTACGATACTGAAGAATGTCTGCCCAAAACGGCAATTTGGGTTTTGGCATAATTGATATTGGACTGTTTTTGTGTGGCTCATTGAAAGAGCCAGGGCTTTGCAGCCAAGATAGACTTGGGTTCAGGCCCTAGCTCTGCCATTTGCTGCTGTGCTGCCCAGAGTGAGTCAATTCTCTCCTAGCCTTAGTTTTCTATCTGTGAAATGGATCTAATAATACTTCCCAGCAGAACTGATATAGAACTGTGAGTGATGCATGCAAAACACCTGGCAAAGTGCCTGGCACATGTGAATTGGCATTTTATCAATGGCAGCTCTTACAGTAATAATTATGATAGGACCTTGTGCAGTAGGAGGGGAAGACACATGCCATCAAAATCAGGAGGTTGCTTATCTCCCACTGTGGCGGTAAGGTTTGCATGCAATTCTGTGAGAAGTTTTGTCCCATTTGGTAGGTAGCAGGTTAAAAGAAGGAGACCAGGACATCACCCTACTGTAAACATTTGGGATCAGTAGTTGGTATATCCTACTCATTCCTACGCCTCCCGGTGTTTAGATAAAGGGCATGAGAATCAACATCAGGATCCAAAGTCTTCCTGGGTGAAATCAAGGGATAAGGCCCTACCACCATGAATAACCCCTGATAGGGGTGGGGACACCTGGCCTGAGCACCCAGAAGCCTAGAACTGTGATAAAGAGAAGGCTGGGTGGCCAAGAGACATGAGGGCATTTGAAGAAATCTTGGAAGCTCTCCAGCAAAGGCTGGGAAAATTGACCAGTGGGACCTGTGCTCACAGGAGGGGAAGGATAGGTCAGAGGTTGACAGGTGCCAAGGGAAGGATCAATGATGTATGTGGCTAAAAATTCCACTGCAACCCCCTACTGACAAATCCCTCCTGGTCTTCCCCATTCTCATCTTAAGTGAGGAGAGCTGCTTTTGTTTGTTTGTTTGTTTGTTTGTTTGAGAGGGAGTCTCGCTCTGTAGCCCAGGCTGGAGTGCAGTGGTGCGATCTCACCTCACTGCAACCTCCGCCTCCCGGGTTCAAGCGATTCTCCTGCCTCTGCCTCCTGAGTAGCTGGGAATACAGGCGCCTGCCACCACGCCCAGCTAATTTTTGTATTTTTAGTAGAGACGGGGTTTCACCACGTTGGCCACGCTGGTCTACAACGCCTGACCTCGTGATCCGCCCGCCTCGGCCTCCCAAAGTGCTGAGATTACAGGCATGAGCCACCGCGCCTGGCGGTGTATGATCCTGAGCAGATCACTCATTCCCCCTGCCTCAGTTTCCTCCTCTGTGAGATGAGATTGATGATACCTGCCTTGTGGGGTTGTTAATTCAGTAAAGTTGATTGTGGGAGGAGCTTTGCACATGGCAAAGCAAAACACAAATACTGTGTTTATTGGAACAGTCACAGGTTTGAAAGGCAAAGCTGCTTCTCAACCTTCTGGAGTCAGGAGGACTGAATTTGGTATTGCCCAGGAATACTCTACGGGATTGGATCGACTTTAGGCAGTTGGTTACCTATTCTCGTCCCCTTTGCCTTCCCTTAATTCTCACTTCTTTCATTTTCTGCACCATCTGAGGTTGCTGGTTAAGCAGTTTCAAAGGAGCATTTCAAGTTCTTCCCGTTTTCTTTCTCGGCAGCAGCGTGGGTCCCGAATGACAACAGAAACGTGCTGCCCTCTGGTGGCCATCATTGAGCATAGCGCCTCAGCTGGGACGCAGGAGTCAATTCTTTCAGATGCTTGAAGCTGATGCTACCGTGCTAAGTCTCCGGCAGCTGAAACGCTTCCTCACTTTCTGAGTGCCTTGAGTTCAGTTAGCTGAACCCTTCTCTTTCCCCCAGGGCCTGGAGATCTCCTGACACACTCGGTGTGGGTGGCGGGGTCTGGTGGGTGAGGCTGAGCGCCCAGAGCAGCTCCCCTTCGTTGGGCAGGATTTCCTGTTGCTCAGTGTGAAGGAACCTTGACCTCCCTTTCCAGGCCTCACCCTCCCTCCCACCAACACTGGCACGGAGTGAAACTCCTTGTACTCAGACTACAGCCTGTGAGTCTTGGGCTCCTTGGATTGGCCTCAGTGGCTTGGCCCTGGTTAGAAGGCCCGTGTGGACAGCGGCTCCAGATCAGCCCCTGGCGCGGGAAAGCCCAGCCTGACCCCCGGGGCTTGATGGAGAGGCAGAGCCCGGAGAGTGGTGGGGGAGGGGCCTAGGAAGCGCCACCTTCAGGGCTGACCCTGAGCACTTGTCTTTTCTAAGCCTCAGCTGTCGGCTAACGAACATGAAGCTCTATAAAAATATAAGGCTTTGGGGAAGTGGTGATGGGGCCAAGAGGAAGTGAGCAAGCTGATTTTGTGCAACTCTGCAGACGGCCGTGGGGAGGGAGACAGCCTTGGGCAGAAGCCCCACCTTTCGCCTGCCTGACATCCGGTCTCAGCTGCCCGTGGACCAGCTCTAGGGCTCCAGAGGCCTTTTCCCTGGGCTCCTGCTAACACTGCGTCTTGCTGTTTTTGTAGGCTGGCAACTGGGGTTTTTTAGGCTTTTCTGAGAAGCTGCAAAGGATCAGATGAATCATCTCTCCTGCCAGCCTCTCAGATTGTTAAGCGGAACCGCAAGGGCAAGGTTGCAGCCTTGTGGTTGAGCTGTGCCCAGTGGCATCAGACCCAAGTAGGCCCCAGGCCAGGGTTTGGGACAGGTGAGGCCTTTCCCCTCCAGTCACTCTTCCTGTGATTTAAGCCAATGGTTTCTCCTAGATCTTTGCTTCCCTGATGGAGTTCAAGTTCTTTTAGTAGAATTTTAAAATTTATTTTTAATTAAAAAAATAGAGATGGGGTCTCACTATGTTGGCCAGGTTTGTCTTGAGCTCCTGGCCTCAAGCAATCCTCTCACCTCAGCCTCCCAAAGTGCTAAGGTTGCAGGCTGAGCCACCACACCCAGCCTCTTCTAGTAAAATTGAAAACAGCCATGGCCTTTCTTTTAGGTGGGAAATTCTCCTGAACCACAGTTAACATATATATGTGTGTGTGTGTATATAAAATATGTGTGTGTGTGTGTGTGTATATATGTGTGTGTGTATATATATGTGTATATATGTGTGTATGTATATATATGTGTATATATATGTGTGTGTATATATATGTGTGTGTGTGTGTGTGTGTATATATATATATTTTTTTTTTTTTTAAGAAAAAATTCGTACCTTGATCCAATAAAAATGGCTTCCTTTCTGGCCCAGAGCTCATCTTGGGGCCCCAGCCTCACCAGCGGCCTGCTCATGCAGTCATCTCTCTGGTCCTGCCATCTCTTCCTAGCTCAGAGCAGTTGCCAAATCTACATTATACTTGCACTTTGTGCCCATAGTCTTGGTGGCTACTTTCTTTTTTAGGTCTGAGAATACTGATCTCTACTGATTTTGATAGCATGGCAACATCAAACCCACGGACTCCTTGTACTTTTGAAAGGTTTGTAGAGTTTATTTGCTCATTTACTTACTGAGGGCTGCCATTCAGAACCTGGGCTCCGAAGCAGAAGCCTGGGTTTGAATGCTGGCTTTGCCACTGCCTAGCTTACAACTTTGGGCAAGTTATTTAACCCCGCTGAGCCTCAACTTGCTCAGCATAATGGTAGTATCTATTTCATTCGAGAGCATTGAATGAGTCTGTGAATATAAGCTGCTTAACACTGAGTAGTTGGTATGATGGAGAGCACTTAAGAGTCCTCGCTGATTTATTGTTTCCTTATATACCCAATGCCTAGTTTATGCCACCTGATTCACTGGAGTGCTTTCCTATTCATTCATCAAAAATGTACTGAGCACCTATGATCTGCCAGGCATCATAGTAGGGGCGAGATGCAGAAATGGAAAGTGGTGGTCCCTGCCCTCCAGGAACTTACAGGCTAAGCGGGGAAGTCATATACACACAGCACAGTGCGGTCCCAGAGGAGAGGTGAAGACTGGGAAGTTTTCTTCAAGGTCCTGTTGGGGAACAGTCTTGGAGGAAAAGTATTTGTTTTCTAGGTGGACTTGGGGGAGAAGGGCCCTGCAAACCAGACAAAGAGTGTGTGCACAGGGGAGAGGAAGTGAAAGAGAATGACTCTGAGCCACGAGTTGCCCAGCGTAGTGGAGCCAATGGTGTCTGTGCAGACCCAGGTGACAGGAGACTGCAGAGGCTAGGAGACCCATCAGAAGGGTATAAGCCACATCTAAGGAGTCTGAACTTGATCCTGAGGCAATGCGCAGACCAAATGGTTTAGAAGGGGCAGGGGTCATCCTGGGCGTTGAGCTCTGGCATGGTTCCTCTGGTTGCCTGAGGCGCCGAGTAGAGGGCTGCAGCATCTCCTACTTGAGATGTGATGAGGCACATGACCAAGAGCAGCTGTGCGCCATGGGCTGTGGGTGCAGTGGTAGGAATGGGCAAATGAGGTGACCTTCTGCCCCAGCCTCTCTGTCCTCTTTCCCAGATTGCCTTTTGGTTTTCAGTCTAGGGCCAGGTTCCAGGCCAAAATGTTAAGTGACTGTGAAAGTCCTTACCCTCTGTTCTCAAATCACCCCACTCCAGCAGTGATGGACCTTGTCTATTCAGAGAACATGAAGGAAGGGCTTCCCTTGTTCACAGAAAAGAAACCCCCATGGTATGTGCAGAGAATTCTGAGGGTAGAATTCCCAGATGGGCAGAGGTGGCTGGGCTGGTGACCCTAAGTGTGTCTCCTGCCTTTATTCTCTCTAGTGGGTTATTCTTTCATGTGTTATCTTGCCTACAGCATGCTGTGTTTGGACACAAACCCCTTTCCTTGGTTTCTCTGACCCAGCTGAGATGGACTGATTCCAAAAGAACTCACCTATATACTGGAGTAGGAGAGGGAGGGTTTTTTGCAGTGTTTAACCAAGGTTGAAAGAGTGCTACATAGTGAGAAAGGCTTTTTTTTTTTTTTTTTTTTTTTTTTGGCAACATGCAGTCTCCTAGAAATTTCTCTTGGTAACTTCCTTCTCTGAAGCACAGATAAAGAAAACAATTACAGTAGAAACATTTATGAGGGACACATTGGAGGCTGATGAAGCTTTTCAAGTTCCAGCAGTGCAGGGATGTGGGCAGAACTGACATTGGAAAATACTAGAATGATGGAAATTCAGTTGGAGAGGACTGCCCTTCTTAATGTCTAGGGAATTTGCTCAGGGAGAAATGACAAGTCTGGCGGGGACGAGTATGGGATTTGCTAAGACTTGGATCAACTTGGGATACAGGGTGGGGGTTGGGAGCGGAATCAATGAATGGTGCGGGAGCAGAGCAACTAACAAGAGGACCCTGACGAGCCCCAGGCAGAGGCGTCTCCCTTATGCCCCACTCCGAAGTGTTTGTTAGTAAACACCAGAACACCACTGTTGTTACTGCTGAATTTTATTTCGGGCTGTACATATTTAGATGCTTAAGGTAAAAATGATAAAGCCCTCAAGCCACTGTGTGGGCTTCCGTCCAAGTGTTCCTTCTTGCTACCTCTCTAACACGCCTGGTTAAAATAATCCCTTTGGGTGGTGCCGAGAAGCACCTGAACCAGATGGGCTCCCCAAATAACAATGGCGTGCAAGTGTTTGGTTCCCAGAAGCTGGTGACTAGTTAAGCAGCTTCAGGGAGAGGGGGCTGATTCCCAGACAGTCGCCTGTTCCTGCGGGGATGGGGCTGAGGCTTGGGGAGTGTGGGCAGGAGGATATGCTATTTGATTCTGTTGCACACGTTCTTTTCCCTTCTTTCTGTATGTCTGGTCATTCTGCCATTCTGTCGTTCCTCACATAGGTTGGACATTGGCCGGCTGCCAGTGTAAGGGCCAGTGTGATTTTGCTGGGGTGTGAGCTGAGAAAGAGAGGTGGAGGCTAAGCAGGTGTGATGCTTCGCAGAGGTGCTGAGTTTTTGCCCTTCTGAGCGGGGAATCTTTGCTTATCCCTTTGACCAAGGATCTTTGCTGCAAAGGCTGGGTATCGGCTGTGCTCAGCAAAGCGTCAACTCGTGCAAGAACTTAGCAGGAATAGTTCTGGCTAAGGTTAGGAGGCTGCCACCAAAGTCTCTTTTTTGTTCCTCTTCTTCTCCCGTTTGCCTCCTTATCATGAGATCTTTTTGCTAAGCTGGCAGAAAGATTGCATAGTCAGTGCTTCCAGCTCCGCTCCCACCTGATCCTGCACTGTCATCTGGTCCCAGAATGAATGAATTCTGATACCCAGTCTTGTCTCGAGCCTTCTCTGTGCCACTCATGTCTCCTCTTCTGTGCTTTCCATCTTTTTGCTGAGAGTTCCAGGCTCCGTACTTCCTCTTGGCCCATCTCACTTCCTGAAATACCCCTGAAGAGGGTTGCTTATCTTGATGGAACTCAAAAAGCCAAAAAGCTGCAGGCAGAGGCCTTGAGGACATCTGTTTGGGGAACTAAGAGCAGCAGCACTTTCAGATTCAGTCCATATAGAGCTGTCCTACAGCGTTCTGGAAACTTGAGGATGTGCGGCGCATAAGGGGGCTGGAAGTGACCCACCTGTGATGAGCCCTTTCTAAGGAGAGGGGTTTCCAAGAGATCACCCCACCAGAAAAGGGTAGGAATGAGCAAGTTGGGAATTTTAGACTGTCACTGCACATGGACCTCTGGGAAGACGTCTGGCGAGAGCTAGGCCCACTGGCCTTTCGGACGGATCTTGCTGGCTCACCTGTCCCTGTGGAGGTTCCTCTGGGAAGGCAAGATGCCCAACAACAGCACAGCTCTGTCATTGGCCAATGTTACCTACATCACCTTGGAAATTTTCATTGGACTCTGCGCCATAGTGGGCAACGTGCTGGTCATCTGCGTGGTCAAGCTGAACCCCAGCCTGCAGACCACCACCTTCTATTTCATTGTCTCTCTAGCCCTGGCTGACATTGCTGTTGGGGTGCTGGTCATGCCTTTGGCCGTTGTTGTCAGCCTGGGCATCACAATCCACTTCTACAGCTGCCTTTTTATGAGCTGCCTACTGCTTATCTTTACCCACGCCTCCATCATGTCCTTGCTGGCCATCGCCGTGGACCGATACTTGCGGGTCAAGCTTACCGTCAGGTAGCCTGCGGCGTGGGGTGGGCAGCAATTGAGGCACCTGGGAAATGAAGTTACAAAGCCTAGAGCCCAGATTTTTTGAGTAAAAATGAATCCAAATTGGCCCTTGATGTTGAAAGAGGGCAATAAGTGTCTTTTTGTGATATGGTCTGTGAGGGGGTTAGCAACAATGAGCTGGGATTCAGGAGCTAGAATCAGAGGAATGCTCCAATCCTTTCTCCACTGACTATGGGTGGGTGCTCAGTCCCTCCAGCTATAATTACTAATCCTTGGCTAAAAATGATGAAATCTTGATGCATCTTTAATTAGTAAAAAATGCTCTTCAGTTTTAGAAATGATAAAAGCCTACTAGATGAGACTTATTATTTTAGGAGAAGCAGGCAGATAAGAATAAGAGGAGATAAACTGATGGTTCTGTTGTTTTGCAAATGTAGGTTATTATTTTATCTTTGTTTCCTATTCTGTGCCCACTTTAATGTTGAGAAAGGGATTCTTGGAATATATATATATATTCCTATATATATATATTTATAATATTAAATATATATATATGTATATTTTTCCTCCTCCTCCTGAGACGTGAGAGCTTTTTTCCTAAAAATATTCTTCATTACATGTGACCATATGAAGAGAACGGACTGCCAAATGGAGAAATCTACTTCCCTGGGTGACCTAAATTGCATTGGTCTCGTGTTTCTCCTCACTTTTCTGGAGGAAAGAGCAGAGTGAGGGAGCTACAAACAAGCTTTAGATGTAGACAGTCTGGGTTCAAATCTCAGATTAGAGATCTGATCTTGAACAAGTTGTTTAACTTTATCTCCTTTGGTTTCCACTCTGAATCACAGTGGTTACGATGCTCGGAACTCAGACTTACCCTGTTTTAGTTTTAGCCCCACCACTTCTAACTTGTAGAAGTTACTTGTTTGTGTTCCACTTTTTAATCTACAAAATGGGGATAATTGCACTATCCTCATAAGATGAAATGCATTACATATGTAAAGCTCTTAGAAACATACCAGTCACACAGTCTCTGCTCAATAAATGGTGGCTATCATTACTATTATTTTCACAATTGCCATCAATAAAATTGAGGTTATAATAAAATATCTCCTGTTTGTTGTGAGATTTAATTGAGATAAAAATCTACTGAAACTTAACTATATTTATTTCCTTTTTGTGGTCTGTATAGGCTGTTGTTAGGAAGGACAGTTTAAGGAGAAATGGGGACTCTTACTGGATGAGTCTTTTAAGGTCTCTGAAACACTTCAACACAATTTTGTAACTTCATTGATTCATTTAACTCAAATACCAAGTATGGATGCCCATGAAGATAGAGAAGCAGGAGCAGGCACAGGTAGAGGAGAAGTGTCGGGGAGGCATAGTATAATTTATGAGAATCTGCACAACAGCCAAACAGAACAGTGCCAAGAACAGCAGGCAAGCTTGCTTTGAGAGTATCATTTCTCACCAGGCAGACAATCCTAGGAGACTTAGATGAATCTCAGCTCCCAGGAATTGAATAATTCTTGGGCTTACACCTTATTGGGAACAGAAGGAGTAAACTGAGTTTAAGGGGGACTTAAACTGCTGAATTCACCTGTGGATGTTTTTGAGTAAAAAAAAAAGAAAAAGAAAAAGATAGGTAACTGTTGTATAGCTCTCAGGAAGTGGAGCCCTGAGTGAAGCACATAAGCACTTGACTCTAGGCAACATCTTCCTTATCCATTCAAGAGTGTTCTTCTTTAGAAAAGTCCCCAGGGAAGGTTCCTGGATTTTTCTCCAATCGTTGTCTGCTCATCTTGTCTTCGTATTCAGTGGAGTTTAGCTGGAATCACCAAAGAATATCAATGCTGCCCTCTCTTAGCAGAAGATTGGAGAATTAAGAGAGTATGTGCCTTATCTCACCTCTCTCTCTCCTTTACCAGCTCCATCTCCCCTACCCTTTAGCAATTACTGCTGTGGACTCACTGGCTCTCTTCATTCACACAGATACAAGAGGGTCACCACTCACAGAAGAATATGGCTGGCCCTGGGCCTTTGCTGGCTGGTGTCATTCCTGGTGGGATTGACCCCCATGTTTGGCTGGAACATGAAACTGACCTCAGAGTACCACAGAAATATCACCTTCCTTTCATGCCAATTTGTTTCCGTCATGAGAATGGACTACATGGTATACTTCAGCTTCTTCACCTGGATTTTCATCCCCCTGGTTGTCATGTGCGCCATCTATCTTGACATCTTTTACATCATTCGGAACAAACTCAGTCCGAACTTCTCTAACTCCAAAGAGACAGGTGCATTTTATGGACGGGAGTTCAAGACGGCTAAGTCCTTGTTTCTGGTTCTTTTCTTGTTTGCTCTGTCATGGCTGCCTTTATCTATCATCAACTGCATCATCTACTTTAATGGTGAGGTACCACAACTTGTGCTGTACATGGGCATCCTGCTGTCCCATGCCAACTCCATGATGAACCCTATCGTCTATGCCTATAAAATAAAGAAGTTCAAGGAAACCTACCTTTTGATCCTCAAAGCCTGTGTGGTCTGCCATCCCTCTGATTCTTTGGACACAAGCATTGAGAAGAATTCTGAGTAGTTCTCCATCAGAGATGACTCTGTCTCATTGACCTTCAGATTCACCATCAACAAACACTTGAGGGCCTGTATGCCTGGGCCAAGGGATTTTTACATCCTTGATTACTTCCACTGAGGTGGGAGCATCTCCAGTGCTCCCCAATTATATCTCCCCCACTCCACTACTGTCTTCCTCCACTTCATTTTTCCCTTGTCCTTTCTCTCTAATTGAATGTTTTGGAGGCCTGACTTGGGGACAACGTATTATTGATACTATTGTCTGTTTTCCTTCTTCCCAAATAGAAGAATAAGTCATGGAGCCTGAAGGGTGCCTAGGTGACTTACTGACAAAAGGTTCTAGTTGGGCTGAACATGTGTGTGGTGGTGACTCATTTCCATGCCATTGTGGAATTGAGCAGAGAACCTGCTCTCGGAGGATGCCTAGGAGATGTTGGGAACAGAAGGAATAAACTGAGTTTAAGGGGGACTTAAACTGCTGAATTCACCTGTGGATGTTTTTGAGTAAATAAAAGCTAATAGCTAACTGAAGTGTAGCTCTTGCTGGTGTAACTTGGGACTTAAAGACCCAGCTGGCTGTCTTTGGCACTAAGCTTGCTTGCTACTTGGAGCCATGTGGTGGCATACTCACCTTCTTATTCTTAGCCCCAGAACACCCTGATCCTTATTCCTGGGTTCGTCAGAGCATTTGTCAGCTTTATGAACCATTCATCTACTGTGAGAGAAAGAATACTATTCATTTCCCCTGGTGTTTCATTCTCACAAGAGTAGTGGAGGTAGGGCAAAAAGAGACAATGGATAGCTATTATTTGTTGAGCCCTTTTCTTTTCTTTCTTTCTTTCTTTTTTTTTTTTTTTTTTTGAGACAAGGTCTCACTCTGTCACCCAGGCTGGAGTGTAGTGGCTTGATCGCAGATCATTGCAGCCTCAACATCCCTGGCTCAAGGGATCCTCCCACCTCAGCCTCCCAAGTGACTGGGACCAGGCACATGCCATCAAGCCCAGCTAATTTTTTTATTTTTATTTTTTATAAAGACAAGGTCTCTTTATGTTACTCAGGCTGGTCTTGAACTCCTGGGCTCAAGTGATCCTCCTGCCTTGGCCTGCCAAAGTGTTGGGATTACAGGTATGAACCATTGTACCTGGCCTATTGAGCACTCTCTATACACTAAGTACTTTGCATGCATTACCTCCTTTGATCCTGACAATCTGTGAGGTAGGTACCACTATAATGATCATCTCCATTTTGCAGAAGAAAAAACTGAGGCACAGGGAAGTTAAGTAACTTGCCCATAGTTTCATGATTAACAAATAATAGAGCCAGAATTTAAGCTTAACCCTGCCTTACAGGAGAACTCAAGCTTCTTGCCACCTATTCTCAGACATAAAGAGGAACTTGTAACATTAAAGCCCAAACTTTCAAGCTCATCTTATGTACAATTAACAGATAGGCACAAACTACAGCTTTGTACGCTTGAGGACTTCCAGATTTTTGCCTTAGCTACTATTGCTGATCTCTAATTAATCAGGACACTAGACAGGATAGAGTGCCAGTCACATCTTCTGAGCATTGAATGTGGCTCTAGAGATTCAAGGTGTCATCTCTGGTTTGATCTATCCAAATTTGCTGCTGTGAACTCTCACTTTCAAGACAATATTTTAGTTAGAAAAGAGCAACAAGATGGAGATTTCAATTAAACAACATCAAAGTGGGTAAGCGTATCTGAAAATGAGATTCATTCTTAGCCAGTCCTGAAGGTTTATCCTGAACCTAATTTTAGGCCACAGCCTGATAACCAAATGTATCTTGTTAACATTTCATTTCAGCAAAGGAGAATTGCTTCTCCTCCTGTCAGCCCAGGAATCAAGAATTCTAGGTGTTTCCCCTCTGATTTGTGGTATTTAAAAGGCACTTCCAGGGTGAGGCCCTAGGTTTATTCTAGGGCTTTGGGTGTCTCAGGCACACTGTTCACCTTGGAACAACTTTTGCCCCATTGGAGAAATGAGAGGAAGGGTCCTGCAGCCCTCAGTCTCTTGGTAATCCCTGCACCATGCTTCTTAATTTACAAACAGCTTCTAACGTAGATACACTACGTTGTACACTACGTTGCCATAGGAACACTTAACACTGCCCTGTTTTTTAAAACTTGATTTAAATGGACCACTTCCCTCAAGACAAAACAGCATTCTTTCCTGAGTCATTTGGTATCCTTAGCTCCTGAGTTTCAGAACTGCTTTTACTTTTTTCTTTTCTTCCCTCTTCCTCCTCCTCCTTTCTGTCTCTTTCTCTCTCTCTCTCTTTTTTTTCCTGATTGCCACAGCTTAGCAAGTCCACTGATGGCTTGCTGGGAGTTGTGTTTTTTATCTTTGTCTAACGGGAATCTCCTGACTTAAGGTGTTCCCTAAGCCCAGAAGTCCTTACAGTGAAAATAAATGTCTTTCAAAGTAAACTCAAAAAAGATAAATGAAGAATCACTGGTGAGGACCTTGGTTAGAAGTGACAAGATCCACTCTGGTTTCAGGTTTAGAGATTAGTGTCCCAGAAGCCGGGCGCGGTGGCTCACGCCTGTAATCCCAGCACTCTGGGAGGCCGAGGCGGGCGGATCACGAGGTCAAGAGATCGAGACCATCCTGGCTAAAACAGTGAAACCCTGTCTCTACTAAAAATACAAAAAATTACCTGGGTGTGGTGGCAGGCAGCTGTAGTCCCAGCTACTCGGGAGGCTGAGGCAGGAGAATGGCGTGAACCGGGGAGGCAGAGCTTGCAGTAAGCCGAGATCATGCCACTGCACTCCAGCCTGGGTGACAGAGCGAGACTCCGTCTCAAAAAAAAAAAAAAAAAAAGGAGAGAGAGATTAGTGTCACAGGAATCTCCTAGGAGCCCCTCTTCTGACTTGCTCTCTCAGCTAAATGGTAAAGGATAACTGTGGGCTTTTATTCTAAAGGAATAAGATTAAAAAGGCCACCCAGACAAAACTGAGGTTTGCTTCCTCCCTTTCCTCCATATGAATAAGCTGGAACTAGGGTGGATGTTGAGCAACTGGGTTTATTTGCCTTATTTTAAAAATCAAAACAACTGGGGAAAAAAGTAGAGACCCATCTAATAAGAAGAAGCAAAGGCTATTTATTCTGAGCTTGCTATAGCAAGGGGGCCAGCTGTAGTCACTTGCATTTTGGCAGAGACTCAAAGGTAGGCAGAAGAGTGGGAAACATTTATAGTAGCATAAAAACACAAATTTAAGCACATTAAAATTTTAATGAGTTTATTTGAGCATTCAATGATTCATGAATTGGGCAGCACCAGACTACAAGTGGTTCAGTGCTCCACCAAAGGAGGTGAGAGAGGAAACTTTTATGAGGTATTTGTGAAAGTAAGACAAAGAAAATATATTTTATTGGTTAAAGTGGAAAGTCCCTAATTTGAGGTTAGCTTGGTGGTTTCTGATAGGTTAAGCTTAAGTTTTGTTTTACTGTTTGCACTGAGTTGGGTTTCAGTTTGCTTTGTGTAGGAATCCAAGGCACCAGAGCCATCTTCGGCTAATGGCTGTCCGATTAATTTTTTTCATCAGTGAAAAAAGGGAAAGGCTTTAGGTGTGCCTTGATTGGAGGCTGTTGGCTTGGGAAAGCTGTAGGCAGGGTAACTAGAAGTGGGGCAGCCTATTTGATTAACTGGGGGCACACATTTGGCTTTCTTGGTTGATCCTAAGTTGAAACTGGGGACAAAAATTAGGGGAGTTTTCAGTTATTAATCAAGTCCTGGCTATTTTTTAATGTCTCTTTTTAAAAATTTTAATTTTTTTATATTTTAAACTTTTATTTTAGGTTCAGGGATACCTGTGCAGGTTTGTCATATAGGTAACTTCATAGGTTTGTTGTACATATTATTTCATCACCCTGGTTCTAAACCTAGAACCCAACAATTATTTTTTCTGCTCCTCTACCTTCTCCCACCCTCCACCCTCAAGTAAGCCCCTGTATCTGTTGTTTCCCTCCTTTTCTCCATGTTTTATCATTATTTAGCTCTCACTTATAAGGGAGGACATGCAATATTTGTTTTTTTGTTACTGCATTAGTTTATTAAGGATAATGGCCTCCAGCTCCATCTATGTTCCTGCAAAGGACACGATCTTGTTCTTTTTCATGGTCACATAGTAGTCCATGGTGTATATGTACCACTTTTTAAAAATCCAGTCTGCCATTGATGGGCATTTAGGTTGATTCCATGTCTTTGCTATTGTGAACATACACATGTGTCATTATGATAGAACAATTTATATTTCTTTGGGTATATACCCAGTAATGGGATTGCTGGGTTGAATGATAGTTCTGTTTTTAGCTCTTTGAGGAATTGCCATACTGCTTTCCACAAATTAGTTATACATGAATTGAACTAATTTTGTTTAGTAATTGGTTCAATTAGTATACTAGTTGAACTAATTTACACTCCCACCAACAGCATATAAGTGTTCTCTTTTCTCTGCAGCTTCACTGGTATCTGTTATTTTTTGACGTTTTCATAATAGCCATTCTGACTGGTGTGAGATGGTATCTCATTTTGATTTTGATTTGCATTTCTCTAACGATCAGTGATATTGAGCTTTTTTTCACATGCTGTTTGGCCACATGTATGTCTTCTTTTGAAAAGTGTTCATGTCCTTTGTCTACTTTTTAATGGGCTGTTTGTTTTTTTCTTGTAAATTTGTTTAAGTTCCTTATAGATGCTGGATATTAGACCTTGGTCAGATGACTAGTTCGCAAATACTTTTCCCATAATTTCTTTTGCTGTGCAGAGAAGCTATTCAGTTTAATTGGATCCCATTTGTCAATTTTTGCTTTTGTTATGGTTGTTTTTGGCCATTTCATCATGAAATCTTTGCCAGTTCCTATGTCCAGAATGGTATTGGCTAGTTTGCCTTCCAGGGTTTTTATAGTTTTGGGTTTTACATTTAAATCTTTAATCCATCTGAGTTGATTTTTGTATATGGTATAAGGAAGGGGTCCAGTTTCGATCTTCTGCATATGGCTAGCCAGTTATCCCAGCACCATTTATTGAATAGGAAGTCTTTTCCCCACTGCTTGTTTTGTCAGTTTTGTCAAGGATCAGATGGTTGTAGGTGTGTAGCTTTATTTCTGGGTTCTCCATTCTATTCCATTAGTCTATGTGTCTGTTTTTGTACCAGTACCATGCTGTTTTGGTTACTGTAGTCCTGTAGTATAGTTTGAAGTTGAGTAATGTCATATTCTCCAGCTTGGTTCGTTTTGCTTAGGATTGCCTTAGCTATTTGGGCTCTTTTTTGATTCCATATCAATTTTTAAGTAATCTTTTCTAGTTCTGTGAATAATGTCATTGATAGTTTGATAG
The DNA here is from genome assembly GCF_009828535.3 of Hylobates moloch. Taxonomy (NCBI): domain Eukaryota; kingdom Metazoa; phylum Chordata; class Mammalia; order Primates; family Hylobatidae; genus Hylobates; species Hylobates moloch. Next base: position 116,182,208 of record NW_026652280.1, read on the forward strand.
GAATCACATTGAATCTGTAAATTGCTTTGGACAATATGGCCATTTTAATGATATTGATTCTTCCTATCTGTGAGCATGGAATGTTTTTCTGTGTTTTGTAATTCTCACTGTAGAGATCTTTCACCTCCCTGGTGAGCTGTATTCCTAGGTATTTTATTCTTTTGTGGCAATTGTGAATGGGATTGAATTCCTGATTTGGCTCTCAGCCTGGCTGTTCTTGGTTTATAGGAATGCTAGTGATTTTTATACATTGATTTTGTATTCTGAAACTTTGCTAAAGTTGTTTATCAGCTGAAGGAGCTTTTGGGCTGAGACTATGGAGTTTTCCTGATATAGAATCATGTCATCCACAAACATGGATAGTTTGACTTATCTTCCTATTTACATGCCCTTTATTTATGCCTCTTGCCTGACTGCTTTGAGTCCTGGCCATTTTGGGTTGATTGTTAAAGGGGCTATTATTTGGCTTTCTGGCTTAAGATAGCAATTTGACTTCCTATAAGTCTGACTTATAACAGGCTGGCTTACTATTTATTGATTAGCAGTTGGTTTCCTGAGCAGGTTGTGCAGGTTGCAGGTCAGGATTCTATTTTCATATATGGTGTGGCCATAGTCCACTTGTATATTCAGTTTCTTTTAACCAAATGCACCTTTTCTAGAGAAACTCTGCTCTTAGCTACTATAGCTGAGTATGATGGGAATAAGAACACTTGGGCTGCATCTTGCTCCAACTACTCAGATGACAGATATCTGTAAAGACCCTTTGTAAATTCTAATATGTTCTACAATTTTACAGTATTATAACTATTGGGAAAGCAGCACAATGTTTGTTTTCCTCCCAGATTTACCATCAAATCATAGTGGCTCTACTAGCTGTGTGAATGTGGGCAAGCTACTTAAGCTTCTGAGCCTCAATTTTCTTCATTTGTAAGATCAGATTAATAATACCTGTGTTGAAGTTGTTTTGTTTTTTGATTTTTACTTTTTCTTATGGAAAACTTCAAGCATACAAAAGTGGAGTGACTATGTCTTAGTCTGTGTTGCTATAAGAGAATACCTGAGGGCGGGTAATTTATGAAGAAAAGAGGTTTATTTGGCTCACAATTCTACAGGCTGTATAAGAAGCATGGTGCTGGGACCAGTTTGGCTTCTGGTGTGGGCCTCATTCTGCTTCCACCCATGGTGGAAGGCAAAGAGGAGCCAGCGTGCAGAGATCACATGGTGAAAGCAAGGGAAGCAGGGTGGGGGGGAGTGCCAGACTCTTTGAAACCATCAGCTCTCATGGGAGCTAATAGATTGAGAACTCACTCATTACCATGATGACAATGATGGCACCAAGACATTCATGAGGGATCCACCCCCATGACCTAAATACTTCCCACTAGACCCCACCTCCAACATAGGGGATCAAATTTCAGCGTGAGGTTTGGAGGGTCAAATATGCAAACTGTAGGAGACTAGAAGAAGGACCCCTTATTTATCTATTATCCTGTTTAGTAATTATCAGATTATGGCCAATCTTGTTTCATTTGTGCCTGTATCCACTTACCCTGCCTATCTTGAAATTTTAGATATTAAGTTATTTCATCTATAAACTTTTCATTTTGTATTTCTAAAAGATGTTTTAAAAATTATTTGGTTTATTCTTATTGCCTATTTACCTTTCTATTTATACATCTAAGTAGAATCAAAGTTAATTCTATGGAATTAATATACCAAGTAATATTCGGAATACTAGCAGACACATCATTCATTCTCTGTAACTCTAGCACTTTCATTTAGAGATATTTTTTCATGTCTTGGGCATTTTGCTGATATCTGTGCACAATCCAATTCTCTTTTTGCTGCTTTCTTTGGTTTCATGTTGCCATCTCTGAGCAATGCTGAGTGTGTTTGTTTTGCATGAAGTATTGTCAGAGATAAGGACTGCCTCTTAAAAATATAACCAAAATATTTGTATTAATTATTCATTGCTGTGCAACAAATTACACCCAAAACTTAGAGGCTTGAAATAGCAATCCTTTATCATCTCTAATGGTTTCTATGGGTCAGGAATTCAGGGGGAATTCCCTGGGTCAGGAATTTTGGTTGGGTGGTTAATGCATGGTGTCTCATGAGGGTGCTAGGTCTTCAGTTATCTGAAGGCTTGACAGTGGCTGGAGGATCCACTTCTGAGATGACTCTCACATGTCTGGTGAATTCGTTTTTCCATATGGGCCCCTCTATAGCCTGCTCAAGAGCATGGTGGCTGACTTTCCCAAGAAGGAGCAGCATGAGAGACTAGGGTGGAAGTTGCACGCCTTTTATGACCTAGCCTCTGAAATCACATGCCATAACTTCTGCAATATTTTATTGATCACACAGGCCAGTGCTGATTCAGTGTGGGAAGGGACTACATAAAGGCATGAATTCCAGGAGCCATTGTGAAGGTTGGCTATGGTAATGCCATTATCACATCTCAAAAAATAAATTGAAGAATTATATCATAATAGTATCACTGTCCATAGATTCTAAATTGTTTGCTTCAATCAGGATCCGAATAATTTCCACATATTATAATTTGTCAGTATGTCTCTTAAGTCCCTTTTGATCCATAGTTTCTCCTTTCCTTCCTTCCTTTTTTATTTATGTAATTTATTTGTGAAACTCATAGAGGTTTTTGATGAGGAGCAACTGAGGTGATGTAGATAAAAACCCACCATGATGCAGGCTTGCTGCTTGCCCACATGCTGACTTCACATGAATTGGAGACAGGCTCTCCTTCCTCCAGAGAGGACATTATTGCATAACCTGGACAATCTATGTATGACCCTTGATGGGACGTGCTGGCTCTGGGAAGTTAAGCACCCAGCTTAATTTCACCTGAGAGGTGGTTCAATAATTCAAACTTTTAAAGCCAGTGGTCGGAGCACATGAGTCCCATTAGAATCAGGAGAAGTTGCTGCTGCTGCATAGACGAATCTCCTTGCTTTGTCCCAGCTCTTCTCAAGAGAGCTTTCAGGAAGTCTGAAGACTGCAGCCCAAACTGCAGCCATCCAAACACCCATACTTCCACCTGCTCACTTGTTCCAGGTCCCAGGCACGCAGGCTACTGACAGCTGGCGTGCTCCACCCCTGGCCGTACTCCCCAGATGAGCCTGCAGTGTCCACTTGGGAGCTGGGTTAGTTAGGAATCTGATTACTAGGATTCCTCTCAACTATATAAGAGATTGGGCCTCCGAGAGTGGTAGACAGACAAAAGGAGTGGCCTCTGATGATGCCAGGACCATTGGCAGCAGGACAGGGCACAGTAGAGCACATACAAATGGGTACCAGTGATGGTTGTGTACATGTGCTTTTCTGAGTGTGGGTCAGAGCCCATTTATGCAGGAGGGAGATCTCTACTGCCCAGAATTTTCTTGGTTGCCCCGTCAGTAAGTTTAGGTCTATGAAGAGCATGTGGTGTGGTGCGTTGTGCAGTGTACTTACACATGGCAGCACTGCTTGGACTAACTGGTTGTTTTCATTTTTCACTGGTCTCTTCAAACCAGGATAAAGCCATATTAAGCTCAAGCATATCTGTTTCCCTTAAACAGATTCAGAATTCCTGGGCTCCCTGGGTGCATTCTATCATTCCAGTTGAAAGTTTGCTTCCTTCCAGTCATGTGGCTCTTCATTCTACTCTCCTTGGCTCTCATTTCAGGTAGGATGGGGGACGGAACAGCTCCAGCCCTTTAAGCTGTGGCCTTTCCACAGACTTTGCACTGAAGTCCTCTCCTACTTGGAGTCTCTGCTTATTAGCTCAAACCATCTAAGGAGTGGGATGGGAAAATAAAAGGCGATGAAAATAGGTCTTGTCCATATTAGTTCTTGTTCTTAGCTCCCATAAGAGATTTGTGGGGAAATTGAAAAGCTTGACTAAAATGATGACTCTGCACTCACTTTGGCGGCACATACACTAAAATTAGAATGATACAGAGTAGATTAGCATGGCCCTTGTGCAAGGATGACATGCAAATTCATTATGCATTCCATATTTTTCCCTAGCATCTCCACTAAAGTAAAATAAAACAAAACGAGAGCTCTGTATTTTCTCTTTTAGTTCAGCCGGGTTCCCCCTTCTCCCCTCAAAAATATATGTGCACATATATGAGGACATGACTTTCCCCTTTCCACTTGTGCTTGACCCCAAAGATGAGACTTGGAACACTGGCATTTTCCCAGCTCTGTCTGACCTTCAGTTGTGTGGCATTTAGAGTTGCTGAACCTTTCTCTGGGTCAGCATTCATACCTACAAACTGAAGATCATGCTACCTTCCTTGTGGGGTTGTTATGAAAACAAAATGTTACAAAGAACCTGAGCCTACATTTTAGTGGTCTCTGCTATACATCTGGAAGGCTGAGAGGAGGATGGGCTCTGCTGTCCCATCTCCTCTTCTTGGTCAGACACTTTCCCCACCATGGTTAAGCTGGACGTGGTATGCACAACTTCCTCATTGTGCAATGTCCTGAGATGATAGAGGTGCCTATGCTGGTCTTGTACAGAGGGAACATGAAGTTCTTATCCCCTAACAACAGAACATGACTTCCTCTGTTTTCAGCCCTGTGCAGCCAGCAGAAGCCTCCAAACCTCACTTTCTTTCTGAGGGTGCTAAGGTGGTGTGGGAGCTAGGGACAGAGGGCCTCCTGACGGTAAGCCTCAGGCTCTTCAAGGCCCTCCGTCAAGCAATGGTAGGAGGCCTCCATATTTTACCCACCCTTAGGCCAGGGAAAAAGACTTCTCCAGGGTTGCTTTATTAGTTTGCTAGGGCTGTGATAACAACAGCAACAAAACCACAGTCTGGGTGGCTGAAACAATGGAAATTTATTTCCTTATGTTATGAAGGTGATTAAGTTCAAGATCAAGGCATTTGGTTTCATTCTGAGGCCATCTCTCGGTTTGCAGATGACTGCCTTCCGGCTGTGTCCTCATGGGCCATTCCTCTGTTTATATTGTCAGTGTCTTAATCTCTCCATTTCGTAAGGACATCAGCTGAATTGAATTAAGGACTACCCCAATGACCCTATGTTAACTTAATTATCTCTTTAAAAGCCTTATGTCCAAATACAGTCACATTCTGGGGTCACTGGAGGTTAGGTCTGAAACATATGAATTTTGAAGGGGACGTAGTTGAGCCCATAACAGTTGCCAATCAAAAAGAGGCAAAAATCAGCCTCTGATTCTTTAATTAATTATCCTTCAGGAGAGCAGGAGCTGCAATGTTTTGAGAGAACAATTGTGTGTATGTGTGTGCACATGTGTGTGTGTGTGTGTGTTTTCACAGATGCCATGGTCATGGATGAAAAGGTCAAGGAAAGCTTTGTGCTGGACACGGCTTCTGCCATCTGCAACTACAGTGCCCGCTACAAGGATCACCCCAAATACTGGTGCCAAGGCTATTTCCGTGACTACTGCAACATCATCACCTTCTCCCCTAACAGCACCAATCATGTGGCCCTGAGGGACACAGGGAACCAGCTCATTGTCACTATGTCCTGCCTGACCAAAGAGGACACAGGCTGGTACTGGTGTGGCATCCAGCGGGATTTTGCCAGGGATGACATGGATTTTACAGAGCTGATTGTAACTGACAACAAAGGAACCCTGGCCAATCACTTTTGGTCTGGGAAAGGTAAGGAGCCTGCCAGGGGTCTGACTGGATGTGACCCACGGCCATGGGTGTTTGCTGCTAAGAGAGCACACTCTGAAGCCAGTGAGCCCCATCTCAGACTCCTACTTGGTACTCTGGGCCTACCTGGCCTCTCTCTTCCTCCAGCAAACGTAGGGTTGTCATTAACAGTGCTGGGGAATAGCTGGAAGTTGGGGACAAGGAGGGTGGCTGCACCCTGCAGCACTTTTAGAACTTCTCTTCCCTTGCAGCAATCTGGTTTAAGGACCTTAGAAGAGGCTGACAGGGTCTAATAGATGTGAGATCTCTGTGTTGAAAGGCTTTGAAGTTGTTATTAAATGTCTGTGTGAGAATCACTTGAACCAGGCAGCAGAGGTTGCAGTAAGCCGAAATTGCGCCACTGCACTCCGGCCTGGACGATAGAGTGGGATTCAGTCTCAAAAAAAAAAAAAAAAAAAAAAAGTCTATGTGCCTTGTGGGTCTAGAATCTTGAAGATTAGTTTCTTGAGAGGTGTCTGAGGCTGGAAAAAATGACCCACGTGCCTGGTAACTGTCAACTTAAATAATTTAATAATATACGGAGGTAGCCAGGTGCGGTGGCTCACTCCTATAATCCCAGCGCTTTGGGAGGCTGAGGTGGGTGGATCGCTGGAGCTCAGGAGTTTAAGACTGGGCAACATGGAGAAAGCCTGTGTCTACAAAAAATACAAAAATTAGCTGGATGTGGTGGGGCCTGCCTGTAGTCCCAGCTACTCGGGAGGCTGAGATGGGAGGATCATCTGAGTCCAGGGAGGTTGAGGCTGCAGTGAGCCGTGATTGCACCACTGCACTTCAGCCCGGACAACAGAATGAGACCCTGTCTCAAAAAATAATAATAATAATTTACAGATTTAAATATCATGGTCCAACTAGTAAGCACCCTCTTTTGCTTTTAAGGAATGTGCAGTTTATATTTGGAGACCACTAGGAAGCTGTGGGTGGAACTGGAACCCACAGCAGAAAAGTCTGAGTTAACCAATTATGACTCTTGGCTGGAGCTAAGACATAGGATTTCCAGATGTTCACTCAGGTTCCTTCTGTTGAATGATGAAAACCTCCTTTTGCACCAGAAAACCTCTGTCTCTCGGACAGAGGACTTATGGAAGGCACTAGCCTTTCTTTCTTTCTTTTTTTTTTTTCTTTCCCCTGTGCCTTCTCCTTGTTTCCATTTCTAGAAAGGATGTCCTTCTCTATCACAGTCCAGAGCACAATGCTGGTAGGAAAACAAACCAGAAGGGCTTAAGGGGTGCCCTTGGAAACCTATCCCCATGCTAGAAAGAGAGTTTTGCTAACACTTGACCAGCTAGTGATTGATTCAGCAAGCATCTTACAGAATGTAACATCGTTCACACCCACAGTGTTTCTACTTTGTGTGGTTCTGCTTTTACTTAACTGTGCAACTTGACCTGAATCTTAGGCTCAGACAAGAGAACGTTCCCACCTGAACGTACTCCTTAGTTTAAATGAAACACAGACCTCTCCCACGTCTTATCAGAGGGGGTATCGTAGGTGGTCGTGGTGCCACTGCTCCCACTGGGTTTTGGTGGCTGTCATGAGAAAAACATGGCAATTACATCACCAAATGAGCAGTTCTTTAAGGATAGGACTGGCCTTCTTGGGCCTCTGGCATCCCCTCCTATGGGGAGGAGACCTCAGTGTGGGACTCTAATCATGGGCCACTTCTAGTCCACGTGGGGCCTTTGTTCAAATCTGGAAAAGGGGCCCCTTCCTTCAGGTGCATAGAGTCCAGTGGTAGGGTGCATGGCCTAGCAAGCAGAGTGTGGGCTAAATGTCGGCCCCTGCTTGTCTCCTCAGCCTTGTTCCCTGTGCAGGGCACATTTATACAACTGTACTTGGTGCCTCTGCTTTACTCTGAAGTCAACCAGGGGACTCACTCTCTGGAGATTGACAGAATGACAGGCAGAGCTGCAGCTGGGAGGCAGAGGCAGGACCTGGCTATGGGCCTCACCTGACTTAACAAATCCTTTCTGATTCAGACCTATCAGGCAACAAAACCAGAAGGTGCAAGGCTCCCGAAGTTGTCCGCAAGGCTGACCGCTCCAGGTGAGTCATAGTCTCGGCAGGTGAATGGGCTTGGGGCGGTGGGGTGGAGGTAGGGGCTGGGGTGGCAACAGTATGATATGACAGTTGATTTGCACCGACAACTTTTCTACTGCACATTATTTCTCCACCTTAACTATGTATCCTTAATGTATTTGGTTTCTCCAAAAAAAAAAAAAAAAAAATACAGTTTAGGACTCTTGGTTGCAAGCAGCAAAAAGGCCCTCTAGCTATTTTAATTAAAAGGGGACATTTATCATGAAGAGAGAGAGGTGTTTCAAATGCAAGAGCAGGGATGTGGCCACCCTTGGAAATTGTCAGGAGCATCATCACAAATTTACCTCAGTCTCTAATCTGCTTCAAATCTTTGTGTTTCCTTCCTTCTGTCTCTGTATTGCCCTTGTATATTTCTCTTTTTCCCCCTAATAGTCATCCATTTATGGTTCCTGAGTTTATTTCTCCCCATTCAAGAGACTGGCCAGTCTGAGACTGAATTCTTCTATTCCCAACCCACAGTTAATTTCTGAGGAAGGGGTTCATTGGCCCAGCTTAGTCAGATGCTCAGCAGGTCCCATCAATGGTGGTCCAAAGGACAGGGTCACTCTAAAGGAATACAGTTCACAGAAGCTACTGTAACTGGGTTGGGGGGTGGGCAGGGGTGCAAATCCCAGTAAAAGGGATCCAGAGCTGAGAATCAATAGGCAGTTTCTTCCAAGGAACATGAAATCTGCTGTGGTTCCTTCTAGGACATCCATTCTCATCATTTGCATACTGATCACAGGTTTGGGAATCATCTCTGTAATCAGTCATTTGACCAAAAGGAGGAGAAGTCAAAGGAATAGAAGGGGTAAGTAGCTATTGTTGAGGGAAGGGGTGGGCAAGAATTAGAGAAAATGAAAGAGGTCAAGGAGCAGCTTTCAAATGGGTGAATGAGAGCCTCTTCATATTGCCTGGTCACCTGGAGACCAATGCAGCCAGCCATGGGCTGGGGTAGATACCTGCTTGATGGTGACAAGGCATCACGAGAAGTGACAGAGGGAGCACTGGAGCTTTCTTAAGTGGATACATGTGTAGGTCAGGAAGGAAGGAGGTCCTGAGACAACCACACCAGGTTCCCATCTGCAGAGCCACCTACCTCCCCAGCACACAAACTTTGGGCTCCTGTCAAAGGAATGAGCTTCTGGGACCCCTGGGTAAGCAGGTATAGAAGAGGCTCCTTTTTCATATACACAGGGTGTTGCCCTGTTGCCCAGGCTTGAGTGCAGAAGTGTGATCATAGCTCACTGAAGCCTCATGCTCCTGGCTTCAAGTCATCCTCTCACCTCAGCCTCTCAAGTAGCTGGGCCCACAGGTGCCTGCCACCATGCCTGGCCAATTTTAACTTTTTTTTTTTTTTTTTTTTTGAGACATTGTCAAGCTCTGTTGCCCAGGCTGGAGTGCAGTTGCTCGATCTCAGCTCACTGCAACCTCCACCTCCCAGGTTCAAGTGATTCTCCTGCCTCAAGACTGATCTTTAGGTCTCCGCATCCCTAAATAGAGAAGGGACTGTGTGCCCACCTTTCCCTTTAGGGCAGCATCAGAGACATGACTGGTCAGTAAGACAAGGCTGGTCTTACTGTTCAGAGAATCCTCCGGCATGTGGCAAATATGCCAACCTCTGAAGTGTACACAGAGCAGAAAGAACATTGCACAGTTGCCACTGTTTGGCTAATAGTAGTTTTGCATTTTTCTTTTTATGCTCAGAAACCACAGGAACACCTTAGGCAATGAAGAGTCTGTAGGCATAATTAAAAACAGACTGCAACCTCCCATGGGTATGGAAACGTAGAAGAACAATATTTCAGAAAAAGACAGAAAAACACTCCTAGTAACCCTTGCTAGTGACACACCAGGATCCATAGCCAGAAGAATCTGAAATGCAAAGCAAAGGCTGCAAGGCCTCATACTTTCCCTGTGATATTTTGTTCCTGTGGTCAGAATAGGAGCTCTAAATAAAGCAAAGTAGTGGCTCCCACAGCATTCTTGACCTTTTGTCCTCTAACAGCCTTGGGAACTGCGAAGGTGGGGCATGTGGACAAGACAATGCCTTTCTCAGGTCTGCCCAAGACCAGTCCCTTTGGGACACAACTGTAGTCTAGGTTTTTGCTAAAACCATTGTCACTTTTTAAAGGTGTGACCTTGGGCAACTTTATACTTTTCTGGGCCTGTTTTCTTTTCTATAAATTGAGGGTCTCATTCTCATACTCCCCAATATTTTTATTCATTAGTTCAACAAAAAAGGACCATGCTAGCTAGATGCTGGGGATACAAAGATGGGCAAAAGAAATGCCATCTGTGTCCATGGAACTTGTAGAGGGGGAGGAAGACAAACTATCACACATCAACACCCAAATATAACATTGGCACCTGGAGTCGGTGCTCTTAAGGAAAGGCACGTGATACTATGAAAGATGAGGCAGTAGAACTCAACGCTATTTCCTTTTAGCAAGAAGTTGTACAGCCTGTGGTAGCCGTGGCTTGCTTCCTGAAACTCAGGCAGATGAAATGTGGCAGCCTGAACCAAGGCTCCTAGCTTTGACATTCTTGGGCTCTGAAGAAGTTCAGTTGTGTTCACAGAGGTGAATGCAAGCCCTGTGTACCAAGCCTTCCTATTGACTTTCCTACTGATGAGCTTTGCAGTAATGATATCTGATCTCAGCCCTGAAAATAAACTTGTGTTTAGTCCCCATGAAAGCCCCATGACAGAGTTTGGAACTTTTGCTGCAGAAATACTCTTCAGGGGTAGGCAATAGATCTCAACTCCATTTTCCCTTTCTATTCCCCAACAAAGTAGGCAACTCTTTGAAGCACTTCTCGCGTGTCCTGACTCCAAAAGAAATGGCTCCTACTGAACAGATGTGACTGAAGACTTTTTTTATTTAGTTCATAAGTAAAGTGATGCTACAACAGAATAATCACCATGACAACTGGCCCACACCTCAGAGACTGATTCTGATCTCCCAGGAATTCTGAAGGACCCTCTATCCTTGACAACAATCATTTGCAGCCAGGTAACAATGGCGGTAGTCAGAGGAGCTATGATAGACCACACCTGAGCAAGGCTGCCCTCAAATAACATCTCAAGATCTTAGTTCTTATGCATTCCATCGGTCAGAAGTGAAGAAGAGGTGGAGAATCTGGATCGGGGACCAGGAAATCACTTGTATTTTGTTAGCCAATAAATTCCTAGCCAGTGTTGAATGAACTCCAAGGTATGAGTAACTTCTTCTAGGGTATCACTGTAAAAATATTTCTGGAAAAGTTTCTTTCAAAGAATAACATTCTAACTCATTTCTGAATTGGTATCAAATGCTGCCCAACCCAAAGAAAGGGAGATAGACTAAATCAGTGGTTCTCAGATTCTCTTGGTGAAAAGGCCATTCCTCTTATCCTTAATGGGAAACTGCCACCTGACTAAAGGGATGCTGCTTTTGATCAATGAGAAACCAAGGTGTGATAACTTAAGTGAAATATTCATTCAAATCAGGAAACACAAATCAAGAACAGGACATCAGAAGCCATGGGTGCGAATGAGGTTATATTGCCATTCATGCCAGAATTACCAATACTCTTAGCTCCCACCTGCATATCTACACCCTCTCTCCCCATATAGGGTCTCTCCTACTGTTTCTGGGAGTTCCCAGGGCCTCCCCATCACTGTCTGTGCTGCCGTCATCACAAGCCTGCTTTTCATTGTGTTATGATCTCTTCTAATGGGCGTGCTGGCCAGCCTCAGTCCTCAGGATACTCAAGTGGCCTTCTGGTCTGAGCAGAGTTGGAACAGGGAGGTTGTTTGTTGAAATGGTTCTGCACATGCCCTGAGTGTTTAGATCCAGACTCCCACAAAATCTTTCATGAACACACTTCCTTCGGCTTCCACCCTAACTCCTCTCTCCAAAGGTAGGGAATTCAAAGCTACTCAACGGCCTGATGGGAAGGGATGAGGGTGTGGACACCCCACCTCTGTGTTTCTGTACAACCCACCTCCTTGCCAGAGGCTCAGATCAAACAACATCAAAAGTGCTCTCTTTTCCCTTAGCCATGAAACAGCCCCAATTCCTCCCCTGTGGCCCTGTATTGAGTTTAAACAAACGGGATCATTAACCCACCAGTACTGCAAATAGCAATCCAGTTTGGGTTTGGTTAGGACATTCCATTCTACAAGGCGAGACAGCAGACATAGACCTTCCGCAGCAGATGAAGACATCTACAGATGTCTTGGAAGATTTACATTCACAATGTCTGGAGAACCATTTCCCTATAGGTTTGTTCTGATTCCATGATCCAGGATTCAAGAGCTTTGTTCTGCTCTTACCTAGCAAAGATCTTTGAGTCTGGGGTCAGTCATTTAATTACTCATTTTATCCTCTAGCAAGGCTGGATGCATAATGTGAAGACAAAAAACAAGACTCTGTTTAGGGCTATACCGTTAAAAAAAAAAAAAGCGCAGCTTCAAGAAAACAGGAAAGAGCAATTAATTTGATATTTCTTGTACAAGTAGATAGCCATGTGATAGTGCTTACTCTACTCTTGCAGCTATGTTTATAAGGTGCTGGCCCTGAACTGGAAAGCTGATATGGCCTCTAGCTTCAGGGATGGCAGAATTGTTTGATGTCAGCCCCAAGTCTGGGAACAGCTGAAAGCTTAAGAGGCCTCCCTGTGTGCACTTCACAGTCAGTGAACGGAAGAAGGCCATTCCTGGGTCTCTGCTGCCCTCGTGGGGCGGCTGCCCTGGTGGTGCTGTGGCCACCTCACTGAACTATCTCCCTTAAACCTGTTTTTCTTCTAGACCTGTTCACTCCCACAGAGAGACTACTTTTTTTTTTTTTTTAATCAAACTGTCTTCCACTGGCTTCTCCCTCAAAATCCAGCTTCCAGGAGCAGTTGCTCTCTCTCAGAAAGAACACGATCTCTGGATCACGTCACCTGACTCTTTACCTTTCTCGTCTCCTTGACACCGTAAGTGCTGTGGGGCGGCTTGGTGTGGAGGCCAGATGCAAAGAATTTGAAGTCAGAGGACTTGATTTAAATTTTTGTTCTGCCATTTATTTTTAGCCAGATGTCATTGAGTAAATTATTTCATCTCCTTGGACTTCAATTTTCTTAACTTGATTTTGCAAATAATAATAAGAATTATTATTATTAAGACAGAGTCTCATTCTGCCACCCAGGCTGGAGTACAGTGGTGTAATCTTGGCTCACTGCAGCCTCAACCTCCTGGGCTCAAGTAATCCTCCCACCTCACCCTCCCAAGTAGCTGGGACCACAGGCATGCACCACCATGCTTGGCTAATTATTTTATTTTTTGTAAAGATGGGGTCTCCCTATGTTGCCCAGACTGGTCTCAAATTTGGGGGCTCAAGCAATCTTTCTGCCTTGGCCTTCCAAAGGTCTGGAATTACAGCCAAGAGCCACTACATCCAGACCCCAAAATATTATTTAATGTATTTTTGAAAGATCTGTGGTGGATGCTTCTCTCCCACTCCTGCTTCCTTTGGTGTAGACTGAGCTCCGTTAAGGCAACACTCCTCAGTGACCCCCTGCCCATGGGAGGTAGAGGGGGCTGTCTGACATGGGAGACTGGGAATAGGAACTGGGCATACATACTTTCTCTCTTCCTCTTCCTCTTTTACTCTTTTGGGTGCAGCTTTGAAAGAGCACATGAGCTCTTCTGCAACTCCTTAGGGGAAGGTTGAACAACTGCATTGCTTGTTGGGAGGGGTGAGCTTGCTCTGGTGCAGCTTATAACTCAGTTGTGGAGTTCAGTATTCTGAACTTCTTTGCCGCTGTAGTATAAGCTCTATTCTCCAATGTTGACCATGTTCATGATAAAGATGATATTTTGGTTTCTGTCTGCTGAGTCCTCTTATTTATATATATATATTTAGGGATCCTCAGTCCCACAGGTAGCAATTTCCCCTCCCCAGAGGCCATCACCAAGACCGTTCGTTGTGTTTTCTTCCAGAGGTATAGTAAATATAGAGATACACATATGCTCTACTACATGTGAGTAGAGCATGTTCATAATTCTGTTCAACAGCTTGCAATATATCATAGATATCTGTTTTTATTAGAACATATAGAGCTGCCTTATTCTTTTTAATGGCTACATTGCACTCAATGAACCAGTCGCCTCTCCATGTACAATGAAGATTTTCTCAATCTTTTGCTGTTTCAGAGAATTGAGCACAATGTATAAACGTGCAAAGTCTGGAGCCAGCCTACCCAGGGTTGAGTTCCGGTGCCACTACTACTAGCAATGTGAACTTGGGCAAGTTACTTAACCTCTCTGTGCCTCCATTTCTGTATCTAAAATGAGTAATAATTGTAACCTCACAGTGTTCTGTGAGGATTCCATGAATACATGCCACGCACTTAGAATCGTACTAAAAGTGTAATAAGCCTCAGTAAGTTCTAGCCAATTTGATTACTGCTGCAATTCAAGTTATGTAGGCAATTTTCCATGTATTTGAGTAGAATAAATCCTTAGAAATAGGATTATTTATAAATTCTTAGAAAAGAATTTAGAATGTTGTTGGCTATTGCCAAATGGTCTTCTGTGGTAGCTGTACCAATGTGCTCTCCCACCAGTAGTGTATGTGTGTCTTGGTTCCCCCCCAGTTTTGCCCACAAAGTTAGCAAACTTTTTGAATTTTGCCAGTCTTACTGATAGAAAAAATTATCTAATTGTAGTTGTAATCATTATTTCCCTTATTATGAGTGAAGTCGAGTATCTTTTCATATATTTGAGCCATTTATATATTCTTTCCTACAAATCGCCCACCCCTATCCCTTGTCCTTTCTATTGAGTTGCTCATTTTTTCCCCTGTTGATTTACAAATGATCTTTATATGTCTATAAGATGCTTTGCAAGTGTCTTCTAAGCTTGTCATTTGCCTTTTGACTTTTTAATGGTACTTTGGACTTTTTAATTGTACTTTAGAAGTCAAGTTAATATTTTCTGGTTTCTGGGATTTGTGACATACATTCAAAGGCATGCTCTACAAAAATATTTTTTAAAATTCTCTCATATTTTCTTCTAGTGCTTTTATGATTTTTTGGCAGTTAAATTTTTCACATCTGGGATTTATTTTCATATAAGAAGTGAAATATGGATCCTACTTTATTTTCATTTACATGGTTATCTAGTTATCTTAATACAACTTATTGAATAAACCAATTTCTCCCAAATGATTTCATATTCCATCTTCATCATACTCCAAATTTCCTTATATATTTTGATGTATCTCTTGTCTTTAAATTCTATTCAATTGATTTATTTATTCATGTACCATTAACATATTGCTTTAATTAGTGATGCTTAATAAAACAGGTACTTTTAGTTAGCTGCAAGGGCTAGCCTTCCATATAACTTTTATTATTTATTTTTATACATTTTTCTGGATTTGCTGTCTTGTTTATGGTTTACATAGGAAATTTAGAGTAAGCCTGCCCGGTGAAAAATAATCTTATTGATATTTTGTTGTTGTTCATCTTTGGGACTCATCTGATGATATTTTTAATGGGATTTTTATATGTGATTATTCATTGGGATTTTGGGGGAATTAATGTTTAGATTAATCTTTATCTTTGGTTCTCATATAATATTGTTATGCATACCTCTTATGCTATAAGATGGAGGTAGAAATCTCCATTTGCATAGTGCTTTATACAGTAGGGAACTTGTGTTTGTGCAGAGCTCTTGAAGGTATAGAATGCTTATGTATAAGGTACTTCATTTAATCTTCACACTTACTATTAGTGGTAAGTGTTATCTCTGTTTTCAAGATGAAAGACTTAAGGCTTGAAAAGTTTAACAAGTTTGCCTAAATGAATGCCGCTAGTTAGTGGCAGAGTTTGGTACCTGCACCCCAATCAAATCTGAGCTTGTTTCCAAGTGCCATCACCTTTGGTGGTGTTTTTGGCTGTGAATGAGCTCTGGACTTTTAATCTTGACCTCTGGAGAAGGTGGCAGGAACAGACAAATAAATAATAAAGATGGAGGCAGCACTGTGGGGGTTTGACTTTATTTGAAATTCTTGGTAGATTGTTCATTTGATTGACTCCTCCCAAGTTGATTCATGATGCTGGGTGAATACTCTGTGCACTGAGCTCCGTACCACACACTTTGGAAAGCTCCAAGGAAGGCAGTCTATGCCCCCAAGGGGCTCACAGGCTGTCAGTTCAAGTGGGAGGGCCATCAATCTTTTCTCTGGCCAGGAAAAGACTGACCATTGGTCTCCAAAGCTGCTAGATAGCATTGCCAGATCACATCTAAACAACTCCGACTGCAGTTTCCACACAGGTGGTGGTCCAAAATTTGTAAAAAAGGGAAAGTGACGTGTGAAGATAGGGCTGAGATGAGAGGAAATGGATTCAAGGCTCATTGGAAAAAGTGGGTTAGTTTGTTACTTTAATTTGAGCATAGACAATGGGGTCAAAGTCTGCAGAACGGTTCTCAGCCAAGTGATTGCTCTTTTCTTCTGAGAGTTTGAAAGTCATGCTGGCATAGGTAAGTGATTCCCCTGGGATGGATGAAAGCTGCAAAGGGAGAAAAAGGAGGAATGAGTGAGTTCGGTTTGGAGCAAAAGGTTGCTCTGTAGAAGCAACCTGAGCACTTTGGTCAAAGAATCACTTGCCCAGTGTCTGGAAATCAATACCACCATTCTAGTAGATAATGAAGAGTATGGAGGGGAATTCCAATGACGGTAGCCCTTCAGTGTCCCCAAAACAGTGTGGTCATCTTACCTTGGCCAGAGGATCTGAGTGAGGATCTGGGGCCCGGGACTTGGAGTGACCTGCCAGAAAGAAGAGGGACCCATCTCAGCAATGGGGCCTGGGGAAATGGGAAGACTCTCCCTTCGATCTTGGGTGAAGGGTGGGGTGGGGAGGAGGTGTTGGCAGGTGGGTGGGGGGCAGGGCGGAAGAAAAATGAAGGGATTTGAGTCTTCAGTCTGCAGACAGGGTGGGCTAAGCAGTTTTTATCACACTGCACCCTCCCCTACCTCCTCCCGTTACTCACCCATAGCTAATTCTAGTATCAATGGCAGAGAGAGAAGGGCTGTCCTATCCCTTGGAGACCACTTACATTTTCTGTAGCTCTTTATGATGAGGAAGATAAAGGCTATCAGCAGCAGTGCCAGTAGAACCCCAGCACAAAAGGCAAGGATTAAATGTTTTTGGCTGTTTTGGCAAAGAAAGGCAAAGGATGAACTGTTGGGCTTTTGAAGGCCTTTCCTAAAGAGCGAAACCTTTTCTGCCTATGGATGGACTCCTGAAATGGTTTTCATACTGATTAATGAACTTTCACCCAGTGGTTTTCGGCTTTTGCTTTTGAATTTCACATTTATTTGAGGCCTCAGAGGAAGCTGTGGCCTCTTCCTCTCCTCCTCCCTCAACCCACACAATGTTCATAATTCTCCACCCAGCAAATTTTACCTATAAGCTTAGGGGATCCATGGATCTCTTGAAGCTTAGGGGATGCCAAATTAAGAGCCATACTCCTGAGATCACAAACTGACTTTGTTCTTTTACTGTTTCTAGTCCTTTGTCCCCAGTCTCCCTGCCCAAGTCCCCAAGCCAAGGCTGTCAACACAACATCAAATCCCATGTGGTACAAGACGAAACAGATGGGAGAATGCTCATTTACTTGTAGTAGTTAGAGAGACAGGGTGCAGGGCTAGTTGTTGGGGCTGCTGTGGGGAGAGTGCCTTGTCTTTCTACAAGAAAACACAAAAGGAATTAGTTTATCTGTCACTTTTCATGATACCCTTCCAGCTTAAGTGTCTCCAGGTGCCCCATTCTACCCAAGCAACCAGTGGAAATTAAGGATGGGGCTGCAACTCTTACAAAAATGAAAGAACATTGTTTTTTAGATTCCAAGTACTACTTTTAAATGAAAATTAGAACTTAAAAATCAACTACAGCCGGGCGCGGTGGCTCACGCTTGTAATCCTAGCACTTTGGGAGGCCGAGGCGGGCGGATCACGAGGTCAGGAGATCGAGACTACGGTGAAACCCCGTCTCTACTAAAAATACAAGAAAATAGCCTGTAGTCCAGTATCGAGGGTGAGGCAGAGAATGGGTGAACCGGAGGGAGTTTCAGTGACCGGTGCCATGATCCATCAACTACATACATGAAATACAAGCCTAGTGTCCCTTTGATAAAAAAAAAAAAAAAAAAATCTCATGTGTTGCCCTCCTCAAAGACTTTAATAGGAACTCCTGAAGAGATATGCTCCCTCTGGCCTAAGGAAAGCATCTCCCAGCTAGGGAGAAACAACAAATGCTTCCCAAAGTCCTTGGGGAATTTGACCTTGAAACTGCTGCCCTTTTATGTTTGCTCTTTTTGCAGAACAGCTATTAATAGTGCCTAGCCAAAAACAGCCACAGTGGTTTTCCCAATGCCTACACTACAAATAGGGGAGCAGGACCCACCTAGTTTGATATTGAGCAGAGACACCCTTTACTCAGATTTGGAGGGCCAGGCAGGTCTCTGTGGTTCCCCCTTTCACCCCTCCTGGCATTAGATTCTGTGTCCTGGTAAAATTGGATTCTTCCAACTTCAGAAATGCGCTAGCTAGTGCCTTTCCATTACAGCCCTTCAGCACAATTTCTAGTTATTTTAACTCAGATGTGAGGCAGGTAATTATTCCTGTCGTAAACTCACCAGTGTCGGGTTTAGATGTGGAGCCATTTCCTCCCATGCTGTCATCCCCTGAGAATAAAACAAGGTATCTCTTAGAAAGCTTAGAAGGGAGAGCCAGCTTAAGGGCCAGCTCTGAGACTGTGATTGTCATATAAGAGTAGTAACAATGAGAGGCAATTTGTGGGTGTTCTAGTGCCATCAGTGGTCAACAATTCTGGTGTTGTTTCTGCAGCTCAGCAGCCAGCCTTCAGGTTTGCAGGTCCAGAAATTTGATCTTATCAGGGCACCAAGAAATGACTGATTTCTCCAGAACTGATTCCCACCAACCAACTCACAGGAGACTGATGTATAAGCCGAAATAACACAAGGTACATGTTGGTGCAATCAGTGAATTTTGCCTATCAGGGGAACATATAAGAATGCCAATGAAAATAATAAATTTGCTTGGTAAGCACTGAACTGAAGTAAGCATGAGAGAAGATGAATGGATGATTTTTATATTGACTGCCAACTGGGGCTGATGTATCAATCTTACTCTTCCCTGGCATTGCTACATAAACTTTGACAAACTTGCTCTTGGAGACCCTTACTCTAGACCTCATTAGACGCTTCTAATCTGTTCACGTATTATCTTCTCAAGTTTGCCAATATTCTTGTTTAGGCTTTATATCAAAATGTATAAAATATCTAAAGGCAGAAAAGTGAAATCACCCAAACTCCTACTACTCATTAATATTTTTAGTGTCTTTCCTTTTAGTCAGACTTCCATGCATTTTTTAAAAAGCTAGTTGAGATATTTCTTTTTATAAGAGGTCATATCTTCCTTTTATACTCAGCATTTTACCATACACATTCTTCTATGTCACTAAAAACTTTTTATAACATTTTTAGTGGTGATGGGTCTTTCCATTATAGCTATGTATTATAACCTGCTTAACGAATTCCCCACTTACTGATAGAATTGTTTTCATTTTTATTTAAATCAATAACAATGAAACAGATATTTTGTGCATAAAACATTGTATGCATCCCTGATTTTTTTTTTTAGGAGGCCAGAATTTTACTTCATATTTAGAAAAACTCATGGGAAAATGTTTGGGCTTTGTTATTTCTTCTATATTTTAAGGTCCTTTCTTTAAACAAATGTCCTCAATTATTTATTGTTGTATTGTTCAGCTCTCAAAAGTTAACTTCCAAGTCCTTGGACCTGTGGGAGGGTTGGGAGAAGGACACCTCATCTCCCTGTACCTGTTACAATCGCAGCAACAGCAACATTACCAAGTACCTTACAATTCACCAAACATTTTTAGATCATGCAACATCAGATAAGAAAGGGGCCAACGGGAAGATGTGGTGAGGAATCTGAGCCATGAGAATAGGAAGCCCACGGTCCACAGCAGAATCGGCAGTGGTAATTTTTCTCACATTTCTTGCTCCTTTTCTAAGTCAATGGTGCTCTTTCCAGACCATCATAAAATATTGACATAATATTTTTAAAATATTGAAATATATGCTGGTGCTAAACAGAATATGAGCTTACACTAGGCTTTGCCACTGGAGAGGTGGAAGAAGATAGGATCATAGGTTTCTGTAAAATCCTGAAATTCACAGTAGCAGTTCTGAATTTACAAAAATGTTACCATAGCCACTGTGAAAACGTTAGGCCACTCTACCTAACTTTCACATAAATGGACAAAATCATCGCACAATACCACAGGGAAACAGCTACTCACAAATCCAGGCCAAGAAAAGCAGGAAATACATTTCCCTTTCAGCACAACCCAAACATTTGGCAGAAGCATAAATTAAAATAGAAGCTGTGCTATATATACTTTTTTACGTTTCATCCAGCACTGGAGAATCTTACCGATTGCGTAAAATCCGTCAACTAAATAGAACCATTCAAATACAACCCTTCCCGCACCAAAGAAAACAAGTGATAGAAACCACTAACAATTAGACGACACTTTCTTTTGGTGAGTGATTATTTAATCTAGATTAAAAGCAAGTGGTAAATGCATTTACCTTTCAAGAAAAAGTCCGGTCATAGCACGACGCAATCGTCTAAGACTGAGCATTTCACTTGCTTCCGTTACTGCTCCTGTGTTTCAGAAATGACGAAATAAAGATTACTGCCCCTGCCACTGCCAGCGTCACGTTGTGTGTGGCAAAGATCTTACTAAACTCAAGGGTAGACTTCCTCTTTGAGGTCAACATTATGATTTATTTATTTTATTTTTTGAGACGGAGTCTCGCTCTGTGGCCCAGGCTGGAGTGCAGTGGCGCTGTCTCGGCTCACTGCAAGCTCCGCCTCCCGGGTTCACGCCATTCTCTTGCCTCAGCTTCCCGAGCAGCTGGGACTACACAGGCGCCCGCCACCACGCCCTGCAATTTTTTCGTATTTTGTTTAGTAGAGACGGGGTTTCACCGTGTTAGCCAGGATGGTCTTGATCTCCTGACCTCGTGATCCACCCGCCTCGGCCTCCCAAAGTGCTGGGATTACAGTCGTGAGCCAACGTGCCCGGCCCAACATTACGATTTTTTAATCTTTCTTTTGTACCTTTTCTTTGTGTCTGACACATGAATGCCAGAACATAAGGAGGTAAGACAGGTTTCTTGCTAATTAAATATTTATTAAAGATTTACTTTAACCACTGTGCCAGATTTACTGTGGAGGTGGCATCAGTATGACATTATCATTGTCATCAAAAACCTTATAATCTCATCTATTCTAACCAGGGAGATGAGGCTAATAATGAAAAATGAAGAGCAAACAGTGCTAAGAGTTAAGTACTAGCTGTGCAGACTTCAAATGTGTTAAGAGTGTTAAGATCCCTTCAAAGGGAAGGCAAATCATTTCTTTATAAATATTTATTTGTAAAATAATATTAATAAATATACTCATTAAGTAAATGCTATAGGCCATACAGTGAGCTGGTGTTATAGGTTTTTTGTTTATTCTTTTTTTTTGAGGCAGAATTTCATGCTTGTTGCCCAGGCTGGAGTGCAATGTTGCAACCTTGGCTCACTGCAACCTCCATCTCCTGGGCTCAAGCAATTCTCCTGCCTCAGCCTCCCAAGTAGCTGGGATTACAGGCATGCACCACCATGCCCGGCTAATTTTGTACTTTTAGTAGAGACAGGTTTCACCATGTTGGTCAGGATGGTCTTGAACTCCCGACCTCAGATGATCCGCCTGCCTTGGCCTCCCAAAGTGCTGGAATTACAGACATAAGCCACCGTGCCCGACCAGGTTATATAGGTTTAATAACTGACCAGGTTATTACAGGTTTTTCGGAGAGCAAGGCAGAAAAGTTCCTTGCCTCACAGACTCTACCACCTAATTGAGAAGAGAAATGAAAAACAAATAAATGATAAGTCAATGACACATTGTATTAAGGGCCTTGAGGGAAAAAAAAAAAAACAGAGTGCTAGCTAGACAGAATACACTGGGAGAATGTCTTTAGAGAAGATGGAGGACTGGGGAAGGCTTCTCCGAGGAGTGGACATTTCCACTTAGAGAACTCGAGGATGAGAAGGAGCTAGCCAGGCATAGTGTCTGAGGACGAGGTTTCCAGGTGGAGAGGAGTAACTCACAGCTGGCAGAGCTGGAGAAATCAGGCAAGGAGGTATTCAGGTAAACCTTGAGCGCAGATAGGCTTTGGACGGATGGACGGAGAAAGGACTGCGGGAAGGGTGCCCTAGGCCCAGGGTTGGTTGCTGAAATTCAAGTGATGTATTTCTGGGATATTAGCACAGTTCAAGAGTGGAACATTTTGGCTGGGTGTGGTGGTTGACGCCTGTAATCGAGGCGTCAACCTTTGGGAGGCTGAGGCAGGAGGATCCTTTGCGCCCAGGAGTTTGAGGCTATAGTGAGTCACGATCATGCCATTGCACTTTAGCCTGAGTGACAGAGTGCTTAAATAAATAAATAAATAAATAAATAAATAAATAAATAAATAAATAGGGAGGGGCATTTGGAGAGGGCGGGAGATGAAAAATAGTTGACTTAGATGGATTGCAGCCAGATGGTGGGGAGCTTTAAATCCAAGCAAGATATATTTGAAATATTTAAAAAAATAAACACTAAATATTTTTGATTGAGATATAACATGATAAACATAGCCTTTATGACAGATTGTACCATATCATATAAGATAAATTGTGGGTAGAGACAAAGAAGCTAGATGGTATGGTGATATTCTGGGTATTGTGTAGTAAGGGTGTAGGCTGAAACCACAGGGATCATAAAATTGGAGGACATATAACTTGGGACCTGGATATGGGGAATAAAACAGTAGGATGAGTCAATGATTACTTCAAGTTTTTGAACCTCAGTTGCTGAGATAATTCATTTCTTCATTCACTTACTCCAAAACATTTATTGAACATTTACTATGTGCTATGTACCATTCTAAGCTTTAAGGATATTATGACGAGCATGAGGGCCTGCCTTCATGGAACTTTCAGACTAGTAAAGGAGGCCCTTACCACATAAAGAAATGGTAAATTGTGACTGTTAAGTGTGCTGTGAAGGATCAGGACCCTGTGCCATGGATGCCTACAACAGAGGGGAAGAGGACCAGGGAAGCCTTCCTAGAGCCAAAAAAACAAAACAACAAAATGACCCAACACTTAAGCTGAAATCTGAAATGTGAGTTGCAGTTCCACTAGACCAAGAGGAAGGGAAAGTTCAGAGGGAACAGAACATTTAAAAACCCTGTGCCAGAAGGAGGGTAGGAAGTTGAAGGGCAAAAAAAAAAAAAGAAAAAAGACTAGTTTGACAAAAGCTGAAAGAGGAAGTATGTGAGGTGGTACTGGGTCGTGGGCAGAGGGTGGAGCATGATGAGGATGAGGTTGAATAGGCAGGAAGGGGCCAGTCCCTCACAACTTTTGTCTTTAAGAGAAGTGGGTTTATCTGTACTAACGATATTTAAGCAAGGGTGACATGATCAGGTTTGCATTACGGAACAATCACTAAAACTGGAGCAAACAGATTGGAAGTTAGCCAGAATAGATATGAATAAACTGGTTGAGAGATTACTGCAGTGATGCAGTTGAGGAGGGTAATAGTAATATGGACTAGGATGGTAGCAGTAGAGATGAAGAGATATATATGGATTTGAGAGAGATTTAGGAAAGTGGCAGCAAAAACAAGGGGGGATAAAAGATCAGACAATGATCAAAGATACAACCAAAGGGCAAGAAGGAGGAAGAGGAGACAGAGAAGGAAACAGTGGTATTTCAAGACTTAGAGGGAGGATTAACTAATTAATCAGACATTCACTTAGCACCTACTCAAACACCCTGTCAAGCTCTGGAGGTTCAATAATGAGTAAGACAATAGTTCTTGACTTGAGGGATCTGTCTGTTATAGAGAGACAGATATCTTCATTCATCTACAAAAGCATGTTCCAGACTGGCCAGTCACATAAATAAGCATAATGAAATATTGTAGATGTGAGACATTCATACAGGATAGAGTGAGACGCAAGGAACGAAGGGGTCAGACTACATGATAAGGAGGGAGGATAGGTGTCAAGAAAAGCCTCATAGAGGAGACAATGTTTGAGTTGCACCTTGAAAGATGAATAATTTTCTAGGTAGACTGAGGGAGGAAGTGTATTCCAGGTAGAGGGACAGGGTAAACAAGGACATGCTTTGGCACGATGGTTGAGTTTAGGGAAATGCAAGTATTTCACCATAGGTGGTGCTATGGGGAATGAGGATAGGATAAGGGTGGGTAATGGAAGAGGAAAGCCTGGAGAGGATAGATAAAACCAGGTAATGGCGGGCCCTAAACATATTTTACCCTTATAGGCAATGGAAAGACTGCTGAAGAGGACTAACACAAGCACATTTGGGTTTAGGCAACAGAGTGTAGGGGGAACTGGTGAGGTGCTAGACAGTGGGTGAAGAATCCTTTGGTGTTGCAGAATTCCAAGTGAGAAACTAGGATGATCTGAATAGAGGCAATGGCCATGGGGAAGAGGTAGAGCAGATAGGTGATGAGTCTAGTCATTTATTAGGTGTGAGAGGAAAGTAAGAGAGAGAGGGGAGGTGGCAATAACTACGTTTCCTGTGTTGTATCCGTCAACTAACGTTGAGAATATAAAATAAGGGGTTATAGGATTGGGAAAAAATAATGAGTTTAATTTTGGACACATTGGGTTTGGGGTGCCTGTGGAACATTCAGGTAAAGATGTTGAGAGAGCAGTTGGATGCACAGATCTGGGGCTCACAAAAGAGATCTAGATTTGTGTGGTAGACAGTACCAGTTCTCACCAATAACCAGTTCTCTTCTCCTTCTTGTGTGGAGCCTCCCTTGTGGTTGGGTAATGTCATGTGACAAGTTCCGGCCAATGGGCAGTGAATGAAGTGATGCATGTCTCATTTAGTCAAAGCATTTAATTGCTGATGCAAACCCTCCTCTGACCCCCTCCCACAACAATGGAGATTTTATGATGGGAAGGTGAAGGTGAGAGTTCTAACCCTGGATCATTGAGTCAGCATATGGAGGACAGTTTCTCTGGGGAGTCACTTGGACCTGCAGTAGACTCTATATGAGCAAAAAGTAAACTTTTCCATATTAAGCTACTGAGATTTTGGGTAGATCTTTTCTTTTCTTTTCTTTTTTTTCAAGACAGGTCTTACTATGTTGCCCAAGCTGGTCTTGAACTTCTGAGCTCAAGCTATCCTCTCACTTCAGCCTACCTAATAGCTGGGATCATTGCACCTGACACGTGCAATGTCACACCCATCTATGATCCCAGCTATTATCTCATCTCACTTAACCTAATTTACCTTTCCAAATACAATTTGAGATATAGATTAGGAAGTCACCAGCATACTCATGATAGTAGAAGCCATAGGAATGGATAAGGTAATCCACGTACAGTATGTATTACAGAATGAGAATAAAATTCCTAGGATAGAACTCTGAGGAGCGCCAAGATTTAAGAGGGAGGCAGAAAAAGTAGAGTCAGCTAAGGAAATTGAGAAGAAACAGTGACAGCAGAAATAGCATAAACATATGTGATTAGGAGCCAGAGGAGGAAAGAAAGGAAGGAAAAGCTGTGGCCACCTGTGCCAAATGCTGCTGAAAGAGAGAGGCCAAGTAACATGAGGACTGGAAAGAGTTGACTGGATTTGGCAATTAAGAGATCATAATCTCGGCCGGGCGCGGTGGCTCACGCTTGTAATCCCAGCACTTTGGGAGGCCAAGGCGGGTGGATCACGAGGTCAGGAGATCGAGACCACGGTGAAACCCCGTCTCTACTAAAAATACAAAAAAAAATTAGCCGGGCGCGGTGGCGGGCGCCTGTAGTCCCAGCTACTCGGAGAGGCTGAGGCAGGAGAATGGCGTGAACCCAGGAGGCGGAGCTTGCAGTGAGCCGAGATTGCGCCACTGCACTCCAGCCTGGGCGACACAGCGAGACTCCATCTCAAAAAAAAAAAAAAAAAAAAAAAAAAACAAAAAAAAAAAAAAAAAAAAAAAAAAAAAAGAGATCATAATCTCTTTTGCTTAAGTAGCTTGGGGTTTGGTAGTAGTAGGAAATTTACCTTCAATGGGCTGACGAGTAATGGAAATTCCCAGGTGTATAGCAGATTAGGTATGTAAAGAAATCCTCTTGTTAAAAAACATATTTCAAATCGTTTTGGAGTCAGTCAACAAACCACAAAGGATAACCCTGCCAAGGGCACTCTATCAGGCCCTCAAAGTGAGTCATGAAAAGGAATAAATGAAGTCCCTACTTTCAAGCTGCCAACATGGTAACTTTCAAGGAAACTACAAGACTGTCCAACAAGTGTCCAACACTTGTTGGATAAAATATTTTAAACACCATAATTTAAAAGCACTTGGCTAAAGTAGATGTAGATGTGGGAAATCCTCAAAAAAATAAGAAAGTTGATTGAGACCTGAAATGGGTGTTTGCTCTGGATATAGCTACCAATTTTTGGTGACCTGAAGGTTGAGTTTAAAGGCCATGTGTGCAAGGTTAGGAAACAAAGTCTAGAGCCTGCACAAAGGTGGCGATTTGGATTGTACCCTCTGAAAAGGGACCGCTGGTGGGTGAACGAGGAAAAAAAAATCCATGCCACAGATGGAGATGGGAGAGACCTTTGCTGTATTAGTTTTCTATTGCTGCCTAACATATGATCACACATTTAGAGGCTTAAAACAACACACATTTATCTTATAGTTTCTATGGGTTAAAAGCTTGGACATGTTTTATCAAGGTTCTCTGCTTCAGGGTCTCACCAGGCTGTAATCCAGGTATTGGCTGGGGTTGTGTTCTTATCAGAGGCTTGACTAGGAGAAGATACACTTCCAAATTCCCTCTGGTTGTTGGATGAACTCATTTCCTTGTGACTTATATGACTGGCTTCTTACTGGTTGTCAGCTGGAGTGTGTTTGCAGGTCCTAGAGGCTGTCTACAGTTCCCTGCTTTGTGGTTCTCTCCACAGGCAGTTCACAACATGGCAGTTTGAATGCCACGGAAGAGTCTCTCCAGCTTGTTCAGACAAAGTTGTATATAACGTAATGTCATGATGGAAGTGACAGCCTGTCACCTTTGCCATATTCTATTGATTAGATGCAAGTCACAGATTCCACCCACATTCAGGGGAGGGAGGATTATACTTGGGGTAACACAAGGGAGCAGAGATCACGGGGCATTGTAGAATTCTGCCTGTCACACTTGCTTATCTCAAGCTAGGCTCTGGATAGAAGAGGACAAAAAGAAAAACAAAACAAAATACCTTTTCTTTGGACATTCCTAACCACAAACCTAACTTTAGGAGGTTTTAGGCCAGACTTTGTACTGTCTGTGGACCTCAAAATTCCAAGTTTAAATTGGTTAAGTTGGACGCTGGGAGAAGAAAATGCAAGTTATCTGTAGACGAATGCCTCTTTGACCAAGTGTCAAAGACTTCCACAGACACATTTCCAATAAATGTGAGCTAACAACAAGACAAATCACAAAAACACAAAAAGTAATCAAGCCATCATGAAAGAGACAGCAGAAATAACAAACCACAAAGGTTAGAGACAGAGACCTGCAAAGGCTGTAGGTATAAGAATGATCAGATTCAAAATAAAAGTATGCTTAATATTTTTAAGTAAATTAAGTGGATATTGAAAGTGTAATGAAGCAACAAAAAAGTACTAAAATAATCAGGCAAATTTGAAAAGAAATAAGTAGAATGTAAAGATATTAAACCTATCTTTGAAATTAGAAATTGCTGTGTTTCGATGTATCCCCTTCAAAATTCATGTTGAAACTTAATCTGCATTATGATGGTTTTGAGAGGGGAAGCCTTTTGGTAGATGATTAAGCCATGAGGACCTTGCCCCCTGAATGGATTTAGCATCCTTACAAAAGGGCTCAAGGTTGAAAAGAGTCCTCTCTTGCCCTTCTGTCCCTTCTGCCATGTGAGGACATAGTATGCCTTCTCACCAGAAGGTATAGAAGCAAGGTGCCATCTCAGAAGCAGGGAGTAGTCCTCACCAGATACCAATCTGACTGCCACCTTGATCTTGGACTTTCCAGCCCCCAGAATTGTGAAAGATTAATTGTGTTTTCTTTATAAATTATCTAGTCTCAGGTCATAGAAGCATAAATGGACTAAGATAGAAATTCAATAGTGGGGATAAATAACAAGTTTAAAACATTTGAAGAGAAAAACAGTGGACTAGAAACATAACACAGACAACAAGATAAAACATAAAAGATGTTAAAATATTAAAATTTCTAGAGTGATCATTATAACAGAAATAGAATAACTCAAACTATTAGAGAAAAAAAAATTGGAATTAAATTAGTCAATCCAAAACAATGAATAGCAAAAACCAGAATAGGCCGCAAAACAGAAAATATAAAATATATTAGTGGGAATGAATCAGAATAGAACAGTAATTGCTAATTACAATAAATGAAAACGGACTATACTCTTTAGTTAAAAGTCAAAGATTGCCAGATTGAATAAAAAATCTGCTACATGCTGTTTGAAAATATGTATCTAGAACTTAAAGAGCCATAAAGGTTGAAAGAAGAAGGATGAAATGTTACACCAGGAAAATGTTCACAAGATAGCTGGTATATTCATATCAGGCAAAATATACCTTAATGTAGACACTATTAGTTAAAAAAAGAGATCATCATTACATACTGATAAAAGCTTAACTCAGTGAGAAGAGATAACAATTCTAAACTTATTTGCTTCTAGTTACCTAAACTATAAATTTATAAAGTAAAATTGACAGAACTATAAGAAAAGCCCCAAAACAAACAAACAAAAAAACAAACTTAACAGATCCACTGCCAAATTAGGAAATTTAGTTTACATTTCTCAGTATTTGGTAGATTAAGCAGACAAAACGTTGTAAGTATATAAATTTGTGTAATACAGTCAGTAAGATTAATCTAATAAACATATATAAAACCCTGCATATGTTATCTGGAGAGTACAGATTTTTTTTAAGAACACCTAAAACATTAAAAATTGAACACATTGGAAGCCAGGGGTAGGTAAACTTTTTCTGTGAAGGGCAGATAGTAAATATTTTGGGCTTTGTGGAGCATATGGTCTCTGTTGCTAGTACTCAGCTCTGCCAACATGGTAACAAAGAAGCCAATTTACAATATGTAAATGAATGAGTGTGGCTATGTTCTAATAAAACTTTATGAACACTGAAATTTGAATTTTGTATAATTTTTATGTATAATATTTAAAATGTAAAAATCATGCTTAGCTTCCAGGCTGTACAAAACTAGGTGGCAGGCCAGATTTAGCTTACAGGTTACAGTTTGCTGACCCCTCTTTTAGGCTAAAAGTGACTCTCAATCATTTCAAGTTGATATCATACGGACCACATTCTCTGACCAGCCTGTAATTAAGTTAGAAATCAACAATAAAAAGAACCAAAAGAACAAATATGTTTAGAAATTTCAAAAACATACTTTTAAGTAAATCATAGGTCAAAAAAATCATAATTGAAATTGGCCCTTTCTCACCAGTCTCCTTTGCCTGCTTGATTTCCTCCATCCAGTCTGGCTGAGACAGCCCTCTCTTCTTACTCCATACAATTTTCCTATGTTATCTCAGCCATTCCCTGGACTTACTATCTATATGCTAACGATGCCCTACTTTATTTTTTGGCCATTACTTTTACCAGATCTGAAGCTCATTTCCTCATGTTGCCATAGAACCATCTAATTGTCAACTTATATTCAACAATGAAACTGAATGCAGTAGCTTCTCCCTTAAAACCTGCTTCTTCTCCTCTATTCTGTATCTTAATTAACAGTACCACACAGCCAGAACCCTACGAGGCAATTTACATGCTTTCCTCAATCTCACATCCTCCTCTCCACCTATCTACAAGCAAGCTTGGTCAATTCAAACTCTAAAATCTTATGGCAAGTCTCTTCTTTCTCATTATGGCCATTCTCTCCCAAGCCATATCAGGTCCTCCTTAGACTACTCTGATAGCTTCTAGATGCTCTCACCACCTACTCTTACTATTTTCTACTGTCTTACAGGGGTCAAACGGTTGTAAAAAGAAAACACAACAAAACATAAAGACAATTATGTAGCACAGACTGTATGTGGCCCTCACAGTCTGAACTATTACAATCTGGTCCTAAAGAGGAAAAGTTTGCTGGCAACTCTTTTAATACATTATCCATACTTACCTTGCATAAAGTCTCTTAAAAAAACAAACAACTGGCTTTCCATTATTTAAAAAAAAAACATAGAATTCTTTAATATGGTCAAAAAGGCCATGAATGTGCATAATCTGGATGATCCACTTCTCCAGCATTATCTCCCACACCTTCCCTTTCCCTCTCTCTGCTCCAGTCATTCATTTCTAGGGTTGTTTTTCAAGGTGCCGTGTTCTTTCCTACCTCAGGCGCTTTGCACAAGGTATTAATATTCCCTCTGTTTGATGATCTCTCTTTTCTACAGATACCAATTTAAACATTACTTGTTCCAGAAGGCCTTTCATAATCTCCTACACTAGATTAAGTTTACTTATATATGCCCCATCACCCTACAGTTTTAACAATGGCAACCCTTATACTACTCTATGTCTAGATTGCCAGACTGTAAAGTCTGTGGAGATGAGATGACATATTGTCTTATCTTAATTTCTAGCAGTAAGCATGACACATGGTATTTTTTTTTTTTTATAAATGATTGTTGAATGAGCTTCCTGTTCCCCCACTGAAAAACTTCATTCTTTCAAGGTCCATCTTTATCTTTCTAGTTTCAATGGAAGATGTTTACCTTCTGTTAATTCCTGTCATCTGAACATTATTCTCTCACTTAGGGATTTTACTATGTTTATTTTCCTTCACTGTTTTCTTTTCATCCTCATCTTCTATTGACTTTTTCTTCATTCAAGCCTCTTATCTTAAAACAACATTCCCCCGAGCCAACCTTTGGTTCCCTCTAGTTACTGGGGTGAGAAATGTTCTGGAAATTATTCTATATTTAAGTCAATTTCTTCATTGCTGTTCAATCCTTTTAACCCCATGTAATCTTCTTCTGTCCCTACCATTCAACCAAACTACTGTAAGGGCATCAAAGACCTCTAAGTTCTTAGCTCTAATTGGCACTTTCAGTCCTTCTCTTAATATCCCTAAAAAATTGGTTACTATTGACTCTTCTTAGATGGAATTCTCCACTCTCTCAATTTTACGACACTACTCCACCCTGGTTTTCGTCCAATGACTGGCCATTCCCACTTTTGCAGAATTCTTTTTTCTCTGCCATGACTAAAACATTGATGTGTTTTCATGGCCGTATACTTAGCCCTATTCTTTCCTTTCCTGAATCACAGTTTCCCCTGTATTACAAATCAGTGAATAGTGCCTCCCTCTTCTACTCTCTCAAGCAAGAATCCTGACTCAACCTGATTCTTTCCTTCTTCTGTATTCTCCTCAGCCAGGTCCTACAAATGTTGCCTTTAATATTTCTCGTCAATTCTTTCCATCTGTACTGCCAAGGCCTTTGATTAAGGCCTTCAATGTCGGTTAGCCAGAATGATCCAACAACCTAACTAGTCTTGCCTCTCCAAACCATCCTCTGTCGCTAGTGATTTTTCTGAAACAAAAATCTAGTCGTCATTCCTATTGCCTAAAACTTTTGGGAGGCTGCCCTCTGTCATCATAAAATCCAACTTCTAAGCACATCATTTAAGAACACTAATATAGGCCAGGTGTTGTGGCTCACGCCTGTAATCCCAGCACTTTGGGAGGCTAAAGCCAGCAGATTGCTTGAGCCTAGGAGTTTGAGACAAGCCTGCGCAACATGGTGAGACCCCGTCTCTACCAAAAGCCCCACAAAAATTAGATGGGTGTGGTGGTGCATGCCTGCAGTCCCAGCTACTCAGGAGGCTAAGGTGGGAGGATCACTCGAGCCCAGGAGGCGGAGACTACAGTGAGCCGAGATCGCACCACTGCACACTCTGGCCTGGGTGACAGAGCCAGACCCTGTCTCAAAACAAAAACAAAAACAAAAACAAAAAAACCCAAAAAACCCTTTGGGAAGCCGAGGCGGGCAGATCACGAAGTCAGGTGACTGAGACCATCCTGGCAAACACGATGAAACCCCGTCTCTACTAAAAATACAAAAAATTAGCGGGGCATGGCGGCAGGCGCCTGCAGTCCCAGCTACTTGGGAGGCTGAGGCAGGAGAATGGCGTGAACCCGGGAGGCGGAGCTTGCAGTAAGCAGAGATCGCACCACTGCACTCCAGCCTGGGCGACAGAACGAGACTTCATCTCAAAGAAAAAAAAAAAACAAAAAAAAACCCATTAATATAATTTGTTAAATATTTATATTTCACTCAAACTTGAGAGTTTTTAAAATGTCACACCCTCCTACGTCTATGCTGTTCCATCTTCCTGGACTCTATCTAATCCCTGCGACACCCTCTTGGCTAACTTCCAAATGCCAGCTCAGATACCATTTGTTTTTGAATCTGTCACTTTCCTCTCTCTCTGTTTTACTTGATCTCCTGGGGCTGAAATTTTTAAGCATTATTCATTCAGGTTAACAATTATTGATAGGATAGTTATTGTGGTGGTTTGTAATGTCAGCTTGGTTAAGCAGAACTACATTTTCCAGAATTATCTTGCCTCAATGTTCTGGTTAGGGTAAGCCACAAGTCTTGAGCAAAATTTGGAGGATGAATGTGAAGCAGCAGCTGTTTTATAGCTTATACCTGTTGTGTTAGCTCACAAGCTGCAGCTGGACAACTTCCCATCCTTTCCCTGGATCACTCGTTTCTCTAACCAGGTTTCTCTAAACCACGTGTTTGTGTTGGATATGGGGTTATACAGGACAACTACTATCAAGGCCAGAGATGATAAAAACTGACATGGGTTTTTCTGTGCTTATTTCCACTTGTTCTTAACTGCCTCCCATTTTACATCCATCTTCCCTTAACTGACTGCCGTGTGGACTCTAAGCTCCAGCATCAGAAAGAACACTAACAGCTTTACAGATTGTTTAGCTCCCACAACAGCGTAGTCAAATTCCTTATATATAAACATATAGTCTGCTTCTCTGACTGAACCTTGACCTGGATGATGTATATGAGGGAAACAAGAGGCTGGTGAGACTACCTAAAATGGTGCTTGCCACACTCCCAGAGCACCCTGTGCTCAAGTTTGTATTATCACATATTCTTGCTGTCTTCCTAGTAGATATTTAACTCCGAGGTAAGGACTTTTATCTCTGTATGATCACTGCATTATGTTGCTTAGCACAAACTAGGTGTTTTATAATTTTTTGTTTAATCAATTTGAAATAACTGCTGATCCAATCAAATTATCTTTAAGTAACAAAGATATCAATCTGATTTCAATATTAGATTAGTACATTAGCTACCAATATTGACTCCAATGATTATTACATAAAATCTTAGGAAGTCAATGAAAACAGCAATTACCCATGATAAATATTTTCAAATATTTCCTATTACGTAATTTGTCCATTTGAATACAAATAAATCCTTGTACAAGTATGGGAGAATCAAATGCAGATAAACCTATGAAGGGAAGAATTTTCTAATTTATCTACAGGATTTTTCTTCAATTTAAAAAAAGATTGTAAAATAGACATAAAATTTACCATTTTTAGGTGTACCATTTAAGAACAGTATTAAATATATCCCTAATGTGCCACCATCACCATCTATCCAGCTCCATAACTCATCCTGTAAAACTGCATAACGTCCTCAAGGTTCATTTATGCTATAGCCAGTGTCAGAATTTTCTTCCTTGAAGTCAAATAATATTCCGTTGCATGGATATACTACATTTTGCTCATCCATTCATCTACTGATGGACAATTGGGCTGCTTCTATGTTTTAGCTATTGTGAATAATGGCTGCTATCACCATGGAACACAAGTATCTCTTCAAGACCCTGCTTTTAATGTTTTTGAGTATGTATGTCGACTGGGATTGCTGGATCATGGTATTTCCATTTTAATTTTATGAGGAATCACCAATTTTCCATAGTGGCTGTACCATTTCATATTATTTCTACGAACAGTGCACAAGTGTTTCAACTTCTCCACATCCTTGTCAACACTTGTTATTTTCTATGTTCCTGATAGGTGTCTGCTGGGTTTTTGTTTCTTTTTTCTAGATGGAGTCTAGGTCTGTTGCCCAGGCTGGAGTGCAGTGGCATGATCTCGGCTCACTGCAACCTTTGCCTCCTTGGTTCAAGCAATTCTCCTGCCTCGGCCTCCTGAGTAGCTGGGATTACAGGCGCCTGCCACCATGCCTGGCTAACCTTTTGTATTTTTAGTAGAGATAGGGTTTCACTGTGTTGGCCAGGCTGGTTTCAAACTCCTGACCTCAAGTGATCCGCCTGTCTCGGCCTCCCAAAGTGCAGGGATTACAGGTGTGAGTCACTGTGCCTGGCCTGCTGGATGGATTCTTAAGAGTGATTTTATGACACATTGAGTCCATAATATTTTCTATAGGCATACTACAATAATAAAGTCAATGATATGAATTGATATATAATACTCCATTTAGTTATTTTAAGAGTACTAGAAAGCTTTACATATCTCATAACCTATCAGCCAGAAATAGTTCACCACTGAATGGTCTCATAAACAAGACATTAGTTCAATGACATCTTTAATTTTTACCCATATGACAAAAGCTCAGTATTTCACAGAATTATACAACTTGAAAAACCTTGTTTCATTCAATTGTCACTTTATTGCAAGATGGTAGAATTAATTACAAATTTAAACTATAACCTGGTAATCTTTAGTCAGGCAGCAAGTTTTTATAAAGGCAAACTGCTTATTCAGAAGTGATCATGGAACAGCTCAAAGGCAGAGCAAGAAGCATAAGAAACATCTGACCAGCCGATAGAGATTTCGTTCTCTCACTATATGAAACAAACTTTTCATTTTTAGGAGGGGTAAACTATAACTTCAGTAGACAGCAACACAGAAAGGCTTTGTCAAATAGTTTCCATTTAGTCAGTCAACTGTTTCTAGCTGTCTCAACTGGGATAGATACATTTACATAACTGGCTGTGCTTGAGCCTTCTTTGCCAGCAGCTTTAGGTCCGCAATGCACTTGGCAATTGTCTCCTTTTCCTGTGATAAGGAAAGAGAAATCTGGTTAGACCTTTCCACAACACAGAAAAGTACAGAGTATAAATAAACACCATTATTCTAAAAGACACCTCCTACCGGACCAGAACCTCAAGATGATTACTGGCTTAACACTATACGGCTACTGGACAGGTTTAGAAGGAAAATTAATTAACAGAAAGGAGATACAATTTACTTTAAGCAAATCCAGGGGGTTAGTTAAAATTCCCTGGCTCACAGCTTTTTTTTTTTTTTTTTGAGAAGGAGTCTCGCTCTGTCGCCCAGGCTGGAGTGCAGTGGCACGATCTCGGCTCACTGCAAGCTCCGCCTCCCAGGTTCCCGCCATTCTCCTGCCTCAGCCTCTCCGAGTAGCTGGGACTACAGGCGCCCGCCACCACAGCCGGCTAATTTTTTGTATTTTTAGTACAGACGGGGTTTCACCATGGTCTCATATCCTGACCTCGTGATCCGCCCGCCTCGGCCTCCCAAAGTGCTGGGATTACAAGCGTGAGCCACCATGCCCGGCCTGGCTCACAGCTTTTATGGGTGAAACCTGTATAGAATTTGAGGCCAGATATTCCTGTAACCATCTGCCACTGATGTTGGCTTGTACAACTAACAGTTGCTTGAAAAAGACCAATTCAACAAATATTAGTAATATGTAAATGTTAAGAATGAAAGTAATTTTTAATCTCTTTTCTAGACTTTTGTATTTTCTAAGTTTCTTAAGTAAGCATGTATATTACTTTTATGTAAAAGACAGTTTATCAAAAAAAGAAAAAAACTTTGATAGACACTGTTTTTCTAATCCTATATAGGTTATGCTGAAAACGACCAGAAATACTTAAATGTTATAAACTCGAGAAAGAAAAAAAATCAGGTCATATTAAAGCAAAAATATAAATGAAAAAAAAATTAATTCAGTTTAAGCAAATAGAAAACATTTCCGTTCAAAACAGACAAGTTATGCAGGTGAAAAGAAGAAATGGAATGTCATGGAATTAGAAAACGGACGGGGCTTAGAA
Organism: Hylobates moloch; assembly: GCF_009828535.3. NCBI lineage: Eukaryota > Metazoa > Chordata > Mammalia > Primates > Hylobatidae > Hylobates > Hylobates moloch. The sequence continues at coordinate 116,218,305 of NW_026652280.1, forward strand.
ATAGCTGTGTTCAGTCTTTTATTTATTTTATTTTTTGAGGCAGGGTCTCACTCTCTCACCCAGGCTGGAGTGCAATAGTGTGATCACAGCTCACTACAGCCTATGCTTACTGGGCTCAAGACATCCTGTCACCTCAGTCTCCTGAGTAGCTGGAACTACAGGCGTTTGTCACCGCACCCAGCTACTTTTTAAATTTTTTGTAGAGACAGGATCTCGCTATGTTGCCCAGGTTGGTCTTGAACTCCTGGCCTCAAGTGATCCTCCTGCCTCGCCCTTCCAAAGTGTTGGGATTACAGGCGTGAGCCACCATGCCCAGCCCAGTCTGTTTTATAGAGAAATTAAATATATCAGTTAATGTTACCCAAATTTAAGGAAAGAGAAAAGCCATCCTAACAGGTATGCAGCATCTTCCTGCTTATCACTATCCAGAAAAACAAACCCGGGGTTACACTGCTACTTCTAGGCTAAAGACTCCTTGCCAGCTATTCCTACCTTAATGAAACATCAGCAGATACTTGTTAAGAGATACCAGTACAACATCAGAACCTACAAAAATGTTGTGTACCTGCTGTGTGGAGATGCTTTGCACCACGTGCTTCTCCACCCAATTTATCATGTGCTCTTGTTCCTTTTGACGCATCATGTTCTGCACAGATATATGATAGTCCAGGCGATTCTTTACTTCCTTATATACTCTATACAGTCGTTCCCGGTAAGTAATTTCCAAAGCCATAGCAATGTTATTCTGGGGCAAAATTAAGAAATGATAAATATTGTTTGTATACTTGAAGGAATACTTCTACTCTGAAGATTCTGTCAGTGAGAATGCCCCACTTCTTTTGCATTTTATGTGAAATTCTTTTATTTAATAGATAATATGTACCTAGAAATTATAACAGCATATGGCAAAAACATATTTAAAAGTGTAAGCTGTATGAAATGTCTCCTTCAGCCTCCCCCATAGGCCATTAACTTCCTGTATTTCCTGTATTCCCTCCCAGAAATATTTAATAAAAATAAAGGTATACCCATCAAAATACAGGCATATACACATCACTTTTATTAATTATGACACACAAACCTATCTCAATTTTAAGTTACACTGGATTCCACTATACTGGTATTCCATAATTCATTTTTTGGTACTACAAATAATGGTGCATACACTGTAGATTTGTCTTTGTGTTTATGTCATAATACTTGCTGGATCAAATAACAGTTAACATTTGTAGAGTACTGACTACGCTCTAAACACTCGTGTGTTTAGATTCAATTAAACCTTGTAACTGAACTATGGCATAGTTGTTATAATTGTATCCATTTTGCAGTAAGGAAACTGAGGCAGAAGTTAGGAAACTTGCCCAAGGTTACAGAGCTAATAAACTGTGAAGCCAAGATCAGCATACAGGCAGTAAGACTACATAAGGCCAAGCTCTTATATATCTCTACTTGGCTAACCCATAGGCATCACAAACCAATGCATACCAACCTGAAGGCTATTGGCAACAAGGCAATCAGAATGATCCTTCAATGACTTTCTCTCATCCAGAGTCCAAGTTAAAGTTCTCATAGGAGCCTAAGGTCTTTATATATCATAGTCCCAGGCCACACTCTATCTCCTTTTATTCTCCTCTGACCAATTCTAATTCAGCTGTATGGGCTTACTTTTCCTTGACTATACCAAGCAAACTTCCAGGTTTAGGGCATTTGCAACTGTTCTTCCCTCAACCTGGAACTTATTTCCCCCAAAATCCACATACTTTGCACTATTAGTTCTTTCAGGTCTCTGCTCAAATATCATATTAGAGACATTTCTTGAATGCCCTACAAAAACAGTGACTCCTTCCTCCTGCAATTTTGTAGACAGGGGGTCTATGTTGCCCAGGCTGGTCTCAAACTCCTGGGCTCAAGTGATCCTCCCACCTTGGCCTCCCAGTGCTGAGATTACAGGCATGAGCCAATGTGCCTGGCCTGCAATCTTTTTAATACTAGTTTATTTTTCTATCTAGCATTTATTACCTGTTGACATTTGCATCTGTTCAATTATTTATTTTCTGTGCTTCTCCCAAAGGCTGGCTAGAAAATAAGACTCCATGAAGGCAGAAGCTTTTTGTTCTCCACTATATTTTCAGCATTCTGCCTTGATCAGAATATCTACACAGGAAGAACTCAATAAATATCTATCAAGTAAATATAAATAAATAAAAACCTAAATTACTATCATTTGACTCTTAGGAAAAAGCGACATTTTCCAATATGGTTTTTTAAAAAAGCCAAAATATATGTATGCATGCATTCACGTGTGTGTATATACTATGCAAGAAGCAGGAAGCATTCTCCCTTTGTAACCTAAATATACATGGAATTAACATTTTCTGAGATTTTCAAATATCCATGTGCTTAAGAGTCTTTAGGGATCTTGTTTAAAATAATACAGATTCTTGGATAGCCCCTAAGAACGGTTCTGATTCCGTAAGTCTTGGAAAGTCTTGGAAAAAAACTTAACACCAAAGATAACTCTAATCCATATGGTACCGAGACCACATTGGCCAAGATCCTAAACATTTCAGATGCTTAGGATCTTGGCCAATATTGAGAAATATTGGCCAAGATCCTAACTATTTCAGATGCTTACTCTATCTTAGCATCTCATTTTTCATTTCGTTTTAATATAAAACTTTGACATAACAGCACCTCACTTTTAAATATTAGCCATAAAGTAAAAGGCTCAAAATAAAAACAGTAATAACAAAATACCTGAACATTTTCCTAAAGATTGTTTTGGAAGCTGCATATTTTAGAATCTAATCATGTTCTGACCATGATAAAAAGCTCTACTGCTATCTAAATTTGTTGTGTGTGTGTGTGTGTTTGAGAGAGTCTTGCTCTGTTGCCTAGGCCGAAGTGCAGTGGTGGGATCGTAGCTAACTCCAGCCTTGACTTCCTGGGTGCAAGCAGTCCTCCTGCCTCACCCTCCTCAAGTCCTAGGATTACAGGTGTGAGCCACTGTGCCCTGCCTGCTTTGTGGATTTAGAATGTACAGTATCAGATTTCCTTACAGCAAAGATGTTAAGATGTTCTTGTAGCAAGTGTGTATGAAATACACAGGATGTATTTTACCTAGCCTTCCTTATACAGTGCATGCCATTTTTAAATCAGCTTTAACTTAATGACTATTTCCTTTTGTGTGGATCCAAAATGTTTTTTTAATAGCTTCTATTGTTTCTAATTTTATAATAATTTGAACTATTTTTCCACTTGACAGTTCTTAAATGTTTGAATAGCCGTGAATGCCAACTCCTACACAAATCTTCTCTTTTCTAAATAAAATATGTTCAATCTATTTAACCATTCTTCATAAAAAATTCTGAATTAAAAAAATGCACACAAGTAACTTCATTCTTCCTAGAAACTTCTGAAACCTACCCTTTGCACATCAAAAAGGTAATGACGCTTCTGAACCAGTGCCTGTTGTGACTTCTCCATATCAATTGCATTCTGGATTTGTTGGATGGAAGCCTGCTTCGCCTCTTCTAGTTGGGCAAGTTTTTGCTACAATTGTGATAGCAACAACAAAGATCAGTGAAAGCACAAAGGGTAAAAAAAGGAGATTCATTTCATGCTTCTTCAAAGTTGTATCTCCCATTTGTAAAAACACCCACAAAGAAACATAGAGATGCACAAATCCTTAAAAAGAATTGCCCATAATAACTATACAATATCTTTTGAATGATTAAACTACAATAAGGCTAAACTGTTTAGTAGATATAAAAAAATCTCAAATTAGTAACTAACGTTAACACTTATTTGAAGCATTAGATTCATTTCTATATGTTGCTCCCTTAACACTCATATCAAAAATATCACTAGATGACCTTCCTATTTCTGCTAGTCTAAAATAGGAAATAAAGTTTATGGTTCTTACCTCATTGAGTTTATCAGCAAAGTCTGCAACAGAGGGACCATATTTTTTAATTCCATAGACCATTATACCTATTACTGATAGGGCAGTGAAGGTCTCTGCGCTAATCACATATATTTCTTTGGATAAAGCGTACAAGATAAGCCCAGTTCCGAGTACATAGGGTCCTAAAAGAAGAAAGAGTTATTTTATGAATGGATATGCTATGCCTAAAAGAGGGAAGATAGAAAGGTACTTCTACATTTGATTAGCTGAAGGCAAAGTAATGACTTAATTAGATTCAAAGACAAAACACTGGATTGGGAAGCAGTATGGTAGAGTTGAAAGAACAAAGATACGGACTCAGGGAAATCTGTAAACTGACTCTACAATTTTAAAGAAACTGAGCAATCTAAATAATCTCTGAATTTAGTTCCTTATTTGTAAAATGGGGACAGTACCTTCTTCAGTCTGATAAATTTGAGAAATAATGTTAAGCACAATCCCCCGCACAGTAAATTAAACTATTCTACAAAGATGTCAGATAACTTTCTGAAGTAATTTGTCCAGCAAAATATACTATTTATTGAATGGGACACTAGACTGGATAAAATTTACACAAGAAAGAAGCAAAAAACAACTATAAAGTGATATGTATATAAAAGGATGAATAAATATCAGGATTCTCAACTCCTGTAGCACCTAATTACAATGCTTCAAATATGGCTTTTCCTTTAACCAGGCCATGTGTTCTGAAAGGATGCAAACCATGATTTACATTTCTTTAGTCTTTCCTCCGCGCCTCACAGGATGTAAGGGAGGCCCAGAGCAGGCTTTTAGGGAAGCATTTTACAGTATTTCTGAGAATCATAGGATGGCAGGATGTATCATGAGAATAACAGGGTTATAAACTCAAATACATTTTACCCAGTTTCCCATACAAAGTTCCAACAGTTTTTTTTTAATTGCCTTTAATATACAAATTTTAAATATGAATTTGCAAGAAACTTCTATCATATGTAACATTTTTATCACCTATGGAAGTCTGAGGAGACTAATGTTTCTAGCAATTTCAGTTAGGAAAATGCTACTTTAGGTGACTCCAGGGCTAAAAAAAAAAACAATCTTTGGTTTCCAATGTTCCAGTCATAGCAATACTTGGGTATGGGCCAAGAAAGGCAGTACATGTAGTAGAGAGAATCATAAACTTAATCAGGGGACTCTTGCCTTACCCGGCTTCATTTTTATTCGTACCTTTTTCATTATCTAACAGTATATTATACAGTTACTCATTTCTTTATTGTCATCCTACAGAAGGTATGTTCCAGGACAGTAGGCATTTAACACTGTTCAACACTGTATGGCTGCAACAGTGCCTGGCATAGAGCAGGCATCAAAAAATTTGATCTACTAACAAACAGAGATAATGCTGTAAAATTAAGTTAAAATCCCAAATAAATTTATACCAAAGACAAGTTGGAGCAATCAAATCAATTGCTACAATTTCCTTTTAAAAATAGCTGACTTGCGGCTGCAGGCGGGTGGCTCAAGCCTGTAATCCCAGCACTTTGTGGGGCCAAGGTGGGTGGATCCCACGAGCCCAGGAGTTGGAGACCAGCCTGGGCTACATGGTGAAAGTCCGTCTCTACAAAAAAATAGAAAAATGAGCCGGGTGCACGCCAAGTCCCAGCTACTCGGGAGGCTGAGGTAGGAGGATGACCTGAGCCTGGGGAGGTGGAAGATGCAGTGAGCTATGATCTATCACTCCATCCTGGGTGATACAGTAATATCCTGTCTCAAAAAAAAAAAAAAAAAAAACCCCAAGAAAACCCACCTAACTTGATTTTAGTGGTGCCATCAAAATATATTATCAAAGACTAGGCAAAAATGCTCACCTGTTACACCAGTTTTAGGATAAAGAAACTGGAAGAATTCTTCAGGGATCAGTCCATAACGAACTTTTCCTCCATATTCAGGAAGAGGTGGTACAGGGGCAAGGTGTGGCTGCCCTGTATGAAAGGTCCTTGTTGCCTGCAATACCCTACAGGTAGTAATTGTACAAATGTAAAGCCTGTTTCTTCAAGGAGAATACAATGTATGAATAATTAGCAGAAACAATAAATGGGGTTGATGATTGAGGCAGTTTTCTAACTCATAATGGAAAGAGAACGGACTGGGAATAGGAAGGTTAGGGTCCAGTAATCAGCTGTGACAACAGCAAAGAATTAATCACAGACACTTAACCTTCTACCCAATACTGGAATCCTTTCTATCAGCCTTGCAGATCATCTCTCTAGCACTTTGTATGTCTATTAGTAGCACTGAAATATGTAAGAATGTGGATGTGACAGCCAGATAGACATCTTGAGTTCAAATCCTAGACATGCTCCTTGACTTTGAGTAAAGAACTTAAGCTTTTGTAATCTCAGATTTCTCTCAGTAAAATGGAAATAGAAGATAATACCTTATATGGTTGTTGAGGATTGAGTTAATATATGTAAAGTGCTTAGAATGATGTCTGGCACATGGAAAAGTTCTATGTAAGTGGTTAGCTATTATATGCCTGATGTGTTGTAAGCTCCTGGACCTTTTTGAATACTCTCTTTGATGAGAGTGCTAATCACTATATGTAACAGACTTTTTCAGTACTGGGTAGCTCTAATTATGTTCATCTTTGAAATGAGATGCTACATACATTCTTGGAACCTCAATCCATTCTTAGTTCTAATTTTGCTTTTCTATGTAAGATAACACAAATGTACCTGGGTCAAATATCTGTTCCCTCACAATCCTGATTGCCCATAAGGACTTCTCTGGTTTTGTCTTTTTTTTTTTTTTTAATGAGATATACAGAACTGAATATAATACTCTAAGTATAGTCTGGCCAATTTATTCATCCTACAAATACTTATTGAGAACTTGCTATTGCCAAGTTGTACTGAGCTTGAACAATTGAACTATTATCAATAGTGGATTTGGAAACTATTCTTGTACTAAAGCAGCTTAAGACTACACTTTTAACAGTTACAGCATACTAATGTCTCCTTAAGCTTCTGATGAAATAAAATCTAGTCCCTTTATATCTGCTGTCGTTTAGTCTCCTTCAAGTTTTCAGTGTATTTCTGTCCAACTTCCTACCCTCCATTTCTCCAATCTCTCAAATTTTATCTCCTTGTAATATAAGAATTTACATTATTTCATTTATTTTGGTACAATGCTTATCTTTTGAATATTATTTCTGCCTCCAAATATATTAGCTACCCCACCAGGTTTTAAAATCTGAGAATCATGCTTGAGATTCCTTCATTTACATCAAGGTTTCTCAATTCAGCACTACTGACGCTTGAACTGGATATTTCTTTGTTGTAAGAGGTTGTTCTGTGCATTTTAGAATGTCTGGCAGTATCTTTGTAGCCTTTGTACAATAGATACCAGTAGCCCCTCCCTCCCCAACCCATCCAATGGTAACACTGAAAAATATCTCCAGACATTGCTAAATGTCACCTGCAGGCAAACCACCCCAGGCTAAGAAGCACTGATTTAAATCATAGCACTAAAGGGTATGCTTAGGCTGACAAGTCTCCCTAACTAGCTACTTTAGTTCAAGTCCTTATCACCTCTTGCTTAGTTTAACAATCCAAAACCTGGTCTCTCTGCTTATTTTATTTTTTATTTTTTTGAGACAGAATCTCGCTCTATCACCCACGCTGGAGCACAGTGGCATGATCTCAGCTCACTGCAACCTCCACCTCACAGGCTCAAGCGATTCTTGTGCCTCAGTCTCCCGAGTAGCTGAGTAGCTGAGATTACAGGCATGTGCCACCACACCCAGCTATTTTTTTTATTTTTAGGAGAGACAGGGTTTTGCCATGTTGGCCAGGCTGGTCTCAAACTACTGTGATCTGCCATCTCGGCCTCCCAAAGTGCTGAAATTACAGGCGTGAGACACTATACCTGGCCTCTGCTTCTTATTAAATACCCCAACTTAAACCTAGCCCACTCACATTACTGCCAATGTTTCTAAAATGAAAATCTGACTTGAAAACTCAACAGGCTCTCTCCTGCCTACAGAAAACTACTTAATATAACATACGTAATCTAGTATCTGTCATTTTTTTTTTTGAGACAAGGTCTCACTCTGTCACCCAGGCTGGAGTGTAGGGGTGCCATCACTGCTCACTAGCAGCCTCCACCTCCTGGGCTCAAGCCATCCTTCCACCTCAGCCTTCCCAATAGCTGGGAGTACAGGCGTACACCACAATGCCCAGCTAATTTAAAAAATTTTTTAAAATTTTTGTTGTTTTGTTTTTATGTTGCCCAGGCTAGTCTCAAACTCCTGGGCTCCAGTGATCCTCCTGCCTTGGCCTTGGGATTATAGGCATGAACCACCACTGTGCCTGGTCCTGCCAAATTTTATAACCTTATCTTCCTTCATTCTCTTCTCTCCTGGAATTACTTAACAGCTCTCAAAAACAAACGAAGAAACACCACAAAAAAATTGCCTTATGCTGCTCCTTCTGTCTGTATGCCCTTCATACCATGACTTCATAGCAATGACTATCAAGACCAATCAGGAACAGTGACTACCAAGACCAATCAGCCTCCAGATTTGTAAAGCCCTCCCCCCATTTTGGGCTAACATTCATTCTTTTAATCAACAAAACATTTACTGACTTTCTATTAATGCTAGGCACGGATAACATGGCAATGAACAAAGCTCCAGCCTTCAATATTCTAGTGGGGGTATGGGAAGGGTGAGTGTGTATCTCCATACAAAATTTCAGGCAGCTGTAAGTGCTATGAAGAAAAACTGAGCAAGGTAAGGGGATAGGGAGCAACAAAATGGGGAAGAGTTTTTTGGTAGGCAGTCAGATGACATCTGACCCAATGATCTGGGGAAGAGAGAAGAGCAAGTAGAAAGATACCAAGGCAAGAATGTGCTTGGTAGTTTTCAGACGAACACCAAGGTTGGAGAATGAGCTAAAAAGAGAACACAAGGAGACGGTGTCAAGAGACAGGATGGGATCAATTCATGTTGGACCTTCTGGGTTATGCTAAGTTTGGATTTTATTCAAGTGGGATGGGGAGCTTTGGAAGGTGTTGGTGGGAGATTGACATAATCCTCCTGGCTATTATGAGAATGGGCTGTAATGGGACAAGAATAGAGATGCAAGACTAATTAAGAGACTACTAAAATACCTAGGTGAAAGTTTACGGTGGTTTCTACTTTAGCGGTAGTGGAAGCAGCAGTCAGAGTCCAAATTTCTAGAGGAAGAGCCTTGCTGAGGTACTGGACATGGAGTGTGAAAGAAAACCAAGGATATTCCTTGTATCTTGTAAATATAAGTTATTTACTACTGGTATTACAATTATTTGTTTACAAGTCTGTATGGGGTCCTTTTTCTTCTAAGTTGGAAGGAATCAATTATAGCCTTACTTTTTGCATACATGAGACTTAATTATAGATAAGACCACTTTTTCGAGTCCATTTTTTTTCAATTTTAGTTACTGTATTTTGCAAGCTTTAGAACTAAGTTTGGAAGTAAAAAGAAGAATCTCTAGCAAAATGGACATGTCTTATGGAACAATTTTAACGGTAACAGCTGCTAAATTTACTAAGCACAAACCAGGTACCAAGAACTGTTTTTGAGTTTCACAGAAATTGTCTCAATTCTCAAAAGCCACAATGCACTATTATCGCCATTTTGTAGATGAGGAAATTGAGGTCACACAGCCAGTAAGTGCAGGGGCCAGGGACCCTGTACTGGCTGTGGAGCCCTCACTCTAAACCAATACTCTTAAGGTGCCTCCCATTCCTAGACTGTGAGCTCCATGAGGGCAGGTAATTAGCCATACTCATTCTTGTATCCTTGGTTATGTGTTTAGGCAACATAAATATTTACTGAATCAATGAATGATTTCTCTGATTGTTATCATATGGCAGCAAAAAACTAGATATCTGGGAAACCGACTGCAAACAACATGCTTTACTGTTTTATTGAACAAAATTTGTTCTTGGGTATGTAATCTACTCCGATTCAGGCTGTGGAAGCTACATGTCATAAGGCCCCAAGGGAAGGTCACAAAAGAGAGGGGCGGGTATAGAAGACAGCAAAACCAATTTCTAGTTTAGTTAGAATACGTTACTTATCCTGTTAAAATCTTGGTCATTAGGTGATATGAGAGCGTTGCTGGCAGTTACAGAAACAAGTGTCTTGTCTGAAAGAGGGTTTAAGTGTCCCAAAATTATCGGAAATAAATTTCTGACCTAAAGCTAAGGGGGTGGGGACAGGAATCGCGAAATAAAAGATAGTAAAAACAAAGACGAAAGGGAGCATTATCCTCACACTTACCCTGGACCTAGGAAGGCTGCATTCTTCAGAGAGGGGGCTGCAGATAGACAAGGCGTAGGTCAGCAAAGTCAAATGAAATCTGGTTTGCCCCTTCCTCATCCCCGCCAGGCTCTATCACTAAGGCTATGTACTCCTCTTTCCCGTCCCTCAAGACCCCACGCTCCCTTCCGAGCTGCACTGACCACTCGCCGCTCAGGCCCGTGTCGCTGCGCCCTTCTCCCCTCCCTGTCACCCCTAGATTCGCTTCTTTCCAATCACTCTGATAGTCCAGAGCAGGGTCTATACCCCTCACCCGCTGTGGCGGCGGCGGAAAGTACCACCCGGGACAGCATGGTCAACGAAGGTCCAGGTAGCAATCTTAGCGTCCCTGTGACCCCGATAGGAGAATCTGTTAGGGCAGGAGCAAGATGGCCGCTCACAAGTCTCGCGAGATGAAAATTTTGTACTCTTCCTACAACTTTCCTCGGGAGATTTAAAAAAAAAAAAAATTATCGCGAGAAGAGGCAAGTAACGCTGAGAACCTATCGCAGGAGGGTGACAGCCGGAAAGCAGAATGGAGCCATAGAAGCAATTCTCGCGATAAGTAGAGTTGCCGTAGCCTCGGGAGAGGGGTGGAGGCTCAGAGGCGCACCACGTGGGATTTGCTGTAGGTGAGTCTGCGACCGGCGTCCGGTTTGAGTCTAGGTTGGAGTTGGAACCGTGGAGATGCGGAAGGAAACCCCACCCCCGCTAGTGCCCCCGGCGGCCCGGGAGTGGAATCTCCCCCCTAATGCGCCCGCCTGCATGGAACGGCAGTTGGAGGCTGCGCGGTACCGGTCCGGTGAGCCGAGATCCCGGGCCTGGGAGCTCCCTTACCCCGGCCCAGGGCGCCCCTCCCCGGAGACTGACCCTCCCAGCCCATCCCCGCCCTGCATGTTATCCTGACCCCTGGGTCGCGTCGCCGAGCTGTCCCCAGCCCTGCCCCGCGTTCCTGAGCGCAGATCCAGACCCGGCCCGAACGCTGTTCTGTGCGGTCTCCATGGAGGCGAGCCCTTCTACCTTTCACGCACTGACAGCTTGTACCCCCCGTAGATGGGGCGCTTCTCCTCGGGGCCTCCAGCCTGAGTGGCCGCTGCTGGGCCGGCTCCCTCTGGCTTTTTAAGGACCCCTGTGCTGCCCCCAACGAAGGCTTCTGCTCCGCCGGAGTCCAAACGGAGGCTGGAGTGGCTGACCTCACTTGGGTTGGGGAGAGAGGTATTCTAGTGGCCTCCGATTCAGGTGAGTCACTTTCCCCTCATCCACCCCCCACCCCCCCACCCCCGGGTGGAACGGTAGAATGGAGGCTTGGGGTACGGGTAGGGTTGAGCTCAATCTAATGTCCTATACTCATTGCCTGAGTGTTGGCCCCGAATGCAAACTTTTGTGTAGGTGGGAAATACCTTTTCTAAAATTCTAAATTGTCTGGTGAGATTTCCTAGAAAAATCCGTTAACAAAATTAAGCAACGGATTGGAAACATTTTTTCTTCTGTGTAACCAAGCATAATCTTGATTTTAAGATGACACCAAAGCCAATCTGTGCTACATGTCTCTTCCCATTTCTTACCGCTTTCTCATCTTCATTCTGCCTTCTTTGTGTTGACTGTTAGGCTTAGCGATGCAGGCTTTGGCATTTTTTTTTTTTTTAATCAGAATTTGGAAGTTGGCCGGCATTGCATGAAAGTTTAAAAGTCCCACTTTTTGATAGATTTAACCTCTCTGACAGTTGAGCTCGAACACTACATAATCAAGACAACTTTTGGCGGATTCTCTATACTTAACCAGTCACTGTGCAAGACGTTCAATTATTCAACATATTTTTAAAGACTCTGCAAGACATTTATTCAACTAGTTCAGCAAACACTTACCAGTGTCCAAATAATGGGGAAGTGTTAACATCACTGGATAGTGTGCCGCTTAAACAGCTGTGGAAACTTCATTCTTGTCCCCTTGCAGCTCATTTTCCATTATTCTCTCACTAAAAGCAGATCATGAATTTTACAGACTGTTCCAGCTTTGTCTTTTTCTAGAAGCTTTTTGCACCTACTTGTCTGGGCTGTCATTAGGAAAACAGTAACGCAGAATAAAGTCAAAGGCTCAGAAATTAGCTAAACTCTCCAATGATGTGGACTTTCCTTTTACAGGAATAACTAACTTACTTTGTTAATTTAGTGACAAATGGCTCTTTGAATCCTAGAAGTGAATTACTGCCTTGGTATAATCCAAGCTCATGTTTTCCTTACCCTACCCCCAACAGGTGCTGTTGAATTGTGGGAACTAGATGAGAATGAGACACTTATTGTCAGCAAGTTCTGCAAGTATGAGCATGATGACATTGTGTCTACAGTCAGTGTCTTGAGCTCTGGCACACAAGCTGTCAGTGGTAGCAAAGACTTCTGGTGGGTCCCTGTTCTCATTGCTCCTGTCTCTAAGCCTCCTGTGGTTGCCTTTCCTATCCTGTTAACCTCATTAGGTAACATTTCGGGCTTATTCTAAGAATCCAGTGACTTATTTTAGCATGTCTATAAGATTTCCTTAGGGATTTTGCAGTCCATTGTAAGTAGACCATAGCAGCAGTCCAGGAGGCAAAGACTTGGGGAATGTTGGTTACAGGAAGTTCTTGTTTGAACACGTTTTTATGTTGATAGTGTAGGTCAAGATTAAATGTCTGTTTGCTTTTGCTTCTTAGCATCAAGGTTTGGGACCTTGCTCAGCAGGTGGTACTGAATTCATACCGAGGTGAGTATTCTTTCATTTTTAGCGCTGGTGTTAGCTGTTGTGTTTTTGGACGTTTTGAACTTTGCTTTGATGTTAGGAGCAGCAATTCCATGTTCTGATAGTTTTCTTGTAAAACAATAGTCAGGCTCCAGTATCTACCCCTTGTCCTTTTCTCAATTTCCTTGTTTCTTTCTTTTTTTTTTTTAATTCGACTAGTCAAGTGCAGTAGTGAAAAGGGAGGAAGGAATAGAACAAGGAGTTTAATCTATTACTGACTGAACAATCAATTGAGATAACTCGCTACCTTCAGACCAGCCAGTTTCCCTGTTTCTACTGATGGCCTCACCACCTTGGCAACACAGGGCTCAAACTCTTGGTCCTTTTCCACCCCTTCTGTTTTCCCACCATCAGTTGGCCACTAAGTTCTTTTTAGTCTTTTCCACTGGTCAGTCACCTTCCTATCCATTTCTATGCCCGTATTCGCTTTCAGGCTTTACCTTACACAGGCAGTGGCACTCATCTCTCCACTAGCGATCTAGCTCTTTTAGTCTTTTATTAGTTTCTTGTGGCCTGTGGATTAAAATCCCATTTTCTTGTCCTGGCATTGAAGCCCTTTTACTTCATTTCCTCTCTTCAAGCTTGCTAGATGCTTGACATTCTTGAGGGATAAATCTTGAGACTTTTAAATCTTGAACTTTTGAGTATTTACGTTCATAAAATGTTTGTTTTCTGGTGAGAACCATTACTTTTTTAATGCCCCTCTTTCTGCTCACTTTCATTAACAGCACAAGTAGTTGACTTTATCTTGGGAGCCATTCTTTGTGAAGATAATGTCTACAGCCTTAATGTGTGCATGGTTCCAAGATTTAGATGCTGGGTGATCACTGTGGTTCTCTCAATGGCTAAGTGCCTTTCCCTGCCATTTCTTACTTCAAAGTACATGATAAAGTTATAGGCCAGAGAAATCACAGACTCATATCCAAGATCCAGTATCCTGGACCTTCAGGGTCACTTGCAAATAGTTTTACAATAATGTTGAATGCCCAACTGTGCGCAGTGGCTCATGCGTGTAATCCCAGCACTTTGGGAAGCTGAGGCGGGTGGATCATATGAAGCCTAGGAGTTAGAGACTAGTCTGGCCAACATGCCGAAACCTTGACTCTACTAAAAAGTACAAAAATTAGCCAGGCGTAGTGGTGCACATCTGTAATCCCAGCTACTTGGGAGGCTGAGGCCCGAGAATCGCTTGAACCCTGGAGGTGGAGGTTGCAGTGAGTTGAGATCACGCCACTGCACTCCAGCCTGGGCGATAGAGTGAAACTGTCTCAGGGAAAAGAAAAGTCAATGCCCTATGTCTATTATATTTGCTTTTTATTTCTTAGACATATGATATGCCTTCCTGGTTAATGCTAACTCTTTTTCAGCATTTCTACCATGCAGCCTTTTTGTTAGTTCTTTGTGTTTGTGTCTTATTCCCCCTGCTGAATTCCAAATCCTGTATTATTTTTCAATTTTTTGTAGAGAGTCTTGCTATGTTGCCCAGGCTGGTCTCAAATTCCTGGGTTCAAGTGATCTCCTGCCTTGGCCTCCCAAAGTGCTAAGACATACAGGCATGAGCCACTGCACCCTGCCCCAAAACCTTTGAGGGTAGAGGAACCATGTATTCTTCATCTTTTGTACACCACCATGGTGCTTGTCCCAGAGCTTTGCTTTTTTCAAGTGAGCAATAAATTCCTTTTCTTACTTCTTATCCTGTTGGCTTTCTGTGAATTCTAGGGCTAGGAAAGAACTATGGAAGCTGATTTAATTCCATCCTTCTGCTTCAGGGAAGGGCCACATTCAGACTACCTGGGAAAGTCTGGTAAAATGACTGTAGAAAAGATTTCCACAGTTTCTAATTAACATGTAGCAGTGACTTTAAAGTTTTTTACATGTAGACCTCCTAAAACAATTTTGAAAATCTGTGCCCCCTGGTACATTTTTAAATTGATACCTAAAAAAATTTATTTAAGTAGTTGCAGAGAAGGTAATTTCTGGCATGTAATTTATTGTATACTTATTTCAAGCATATATTTGTCAAAATTTTAGATTTGCAGGTTAACCCTACTTAGTTTGTACGAATGTCTACCAAATAGCCTAATTGGCAAAAGCCAGTCTGCATTGTAAAGCCGGTGAACCAAGTTAGACTAAATTTTCTGTCAGAAAAAGTCTGACTTTGTTTTTAAATTCAGATAAAGTTGTTGAATATGTCCTTATCACAATGATCTATCATATTTTTTAGTTCTCATTATTAGACAGAAACAGAGTTAAGTCACAGAGCCATACTTGTGTGTGTGGTGTGACTGAAACAAGATCAGCCCCCTTCATTGAATTTTACCTAGATGCTCTTTCTTTTTGCTCTTTGGTTCTTACGGAAAAGCCCCTTTTGTCCCTTAGTTTAGAACCCTTATATTTTTATACCCCTGAGCATTGTACCATGGAAAGATCTGGGATGAATGACAGGTATGTGTTGTTTCTATAAAGTGGGAGAAACGTGATTGAAAATAGAGGCAGTTCAATTTTAAGAAAGAGAACATTAGAGAAATTGGCTCTCTTAATGCTATTAGCGCCCAGAACTCCCTCAAAAGTTTTTGTATACTACTTGGAGGTGTGTGTACTCCAGTATGAAGACTGCTATTCTAAAATTATTTAGCCCTCACATCTAGGATGCCTTAACTGGAAATTCCTTTGTTATTCTTACTAAGCCCCTAATTTCTCATTCATTGTCTTTACTAATACATTTTTTTTTACAAGGCTTTTTAGGTTTTATAAGTCTATAAACTTCTCCTCTTAGCTTTTGTCTAATCCATAATCTCCCACAAAATTTGTTAAATTGCATCATGAGACCAGCCCTCCCTCCCTCCTGCCCCTTGATTATTCCTGGGCTGGCCCTCTTGTAATGCTTCAGCTTGTTTTCTATCATATTTCTTTCTCTGTCCTTTATAGCTCATGCTGCTCAGGTCACTTGTGTTGCTGCCTCTCCTCAAAAGGACTCTGTGTTTCTTTCATGCAGCGAGGTAAGAGATAGCTCCTTCTTCCCTAAACACACTCCAGCCCTCCATAGGCCAAAGTCTCTAGTGTGGAGACTTTCTGGCTTGCAGCTGCTCCTTTGGATTGTGAAATCCTTTTTCTGTTCTGCCTTCCTCTAGGACAATAGAATTTTACTCTGGGATACCCGCTGTCCCAAGCCAGCATCACAGATTGGTGAGTCTGAGATTCATTGGTTGGAGAATAGTACTTGGAACCCTGATAGAAGAGACTTTCTTTGGCCAGTGTCAAGGCATAGTTGCTAGATGCCCAGTGTAGTTACTGTGACATGAGTGACATAATCTCCTTCTTTTCCAGTGAGGCTCTGCTAACCCCGTTCTGTGCAATGAATACCAAGAGGAAGGGCCAGTTCCTGGGTGGGTGATTTACTTTATTAGATGGGAGGACAAAGGGGCCAGAATTGTTATCTTCATGATTTGTGCCTGAAACTTGCCTGTGACTCGTGTCCAGAAAGGGCAGGAGGCTGGTGGATAAATAGTTATGAGGCTCAAGGATGAGGACACTGCTGCCTTAGCAGGGTTTGGGAAATCAAATAAAGGTGCTCCCAGGATTTAGAGTGATATCATTTGAGAAACTGCTTCTCCTGTACTCTTGAGTTTTGGTCCAGACCCTCATCTCTCCTTTGCAGGCTGCAGTGCGCCTGGCTACCTTCCTACCTCACTGGCTTGGCATCCTCAGCAAAGTGAAGCCTTTGTCTTTGGTAAGGCAGCATGTCAGACTTCATATTGACTCTGGGAAAGGGGAGGAGGAAAGAGAAAGAGCTGACTCCACAACGCACAAGGCCCTTGTTGCTCAGTCTTAGCCCTCATGGACACTAGATGAGTTATGAATTGAGGGTGGGGAGGTGGGGTGATGCCAATGTAGTTTTAGTGTAGCTTTGGAGAACATGATTATTTTCCCAGTGGATTTGATTTTTGATTGATTGATTGATCCAGCTTCTGTATTCTGGGCATGGCTATAAGTCAGTGAGCCACAAAGCAAGTGGATTGCTATATAGTGAATTCTGTTCTGCTGCGGGTAGGTGTAGAGCTATCGTGGTCATGAGGCTGTGTATATGGTGACGTAGTTTGTGGTTAAAATAATAACTGCTTCATTCATTAACTTAATTTTCACAATCATCCAGTGACTTCTTATTCCTACTTTGCAAAAGAGAAAACTGATGCTCAGTATGGTTAACTTTTCCAAGCTTGAGGAACTAGGATTCAAATCTTTGGCACCAAAGTCCATGCTCTTAATCACTATGACATGTTCCTTCTCTTCTACAGGTGATGAGAATGGGACAGTCTCCCTTGTGGACACCAAGAGTACAAGCTGTGTCCTGAGCTCAGCTGTACACTCCCAGTGTGTCACTGGGCTGGTGTTCTCCCCACACAGGTACTGTTCTTTGTCATCAGGGGCCTGATGGGTATAAATGGGAACAGTGAGGGTGTGTGTGTATGTTTTCAAAGTGTTAGCTGATGAAGTAGTTCCTTAAAGCAGACAGTGTTCTAGCTGAGGTTTCGGAACATCAAAGATCCCTTAAGTGTGAAGTGGAATCCTTTGGGAATCAAAGGATTTTTCAGGTTAGATAGTTTCTGTCTGAAATGGCTGAAATGTGATCTCATTCCTGCCCAACAGCCAAAATGGTTAATATTGTGGGATTCTAGGACTGTGAGATTGGAAAAGCCTGTGTTTCTGGATTATTGCTGAAGCTATAGAGAGGGACCAGATGGGGTGGTTAGTTGCCAGGATGGTTGTCAACCCTAACTTTGCTTCATTTCCCTCATCTTTGCTTGAAACTTTTAGTGTGGACTTGTAGTAGCCAGATTAGCAAAAGTGGGAATCAGGCTGCCTTTCCTGGGTCACTTTACAGTGGCGGTGGGGCTGGCCCAGTTAAGGTTTTGTCTTGGGATCCAGGCTTGACCTTTCACAACCCTCTCCTCCCACTGATAGTGTTCCCTTCCTGGCCTCTCTCAGTGAAGACTGCTCACTTGCTGTGCTGGACTCAAGCCTTTCTGAGGTGTAAGTGTGAAGTGGAATCCTTTGGGAATCAGGGAAGGGGAGCAGTGGGTGGGCGAGTCATTTTCCTCTTCAGAAAAGTGTGTTGTGCTTTTGGAAGGGACTGTATCCGAAGGGACTTGGTAATGGAAGCAGGCTGGCTGTTGACCCTCTCCGTTCCTGGGGCACATTTACAACCCCAAGGACAAGCCGTGTCCTTGGTAGGGGGAGGAGTAGGTGGAATTTTTAAGTCTAGCACTCCAGCCCTCTCCCACAAGGGGGCGGCAGTCTACCCTTTCCACGTAAAGAACGGCATATGAAATGCAGCCTGCTTGCTGTAGGGTAAAAGGCAGCACCTGGAAGACCTGAGTTGTACTTCCCTCCTTGCCGTGATTTGCTGCCTGTTACTGCCCCACATCACTGTCTTGTTCTATCCAGCATTTCTTCATCTATGAAAATAGAGGACTGGATTGGATGACTGATGACATCCACTGTGGATAGCTACACTGCTATCCTGGCGATGAGGCCATACAGTTGGTGAAATGTGTGTAACACACCCTAAAAAGGTGCCCCAGATGTGTTGGGTTCTCTTGTTTCTCCAGGTCTGCTTTTCTTGTCTCTACTCTGCCCGACTTTTTTTCTTTCTTCTAGGTTTAGAAGCCGAGCCCACAGAGACTTTGTGAGAGATGCGACTTGGTCCCCGCTCAATCACTCCCTACTTACCACGGTGGGCTGGGACCATCAGGTCGTCCACCACATTGTGCCCACAGAACCTCTCCCAGCCCCTGGACCTGCGAGTGTTACTGAGTAGATTGGATTTAAGACAAAAAGCAAGTCCCCCATGAGTGTCCACTTCTTTGCCCTGCCCTGTCAGCTTGTGAGACAACACAGGAGCCTTCTATAGTATGTTGATATGCTAGATCTGTGCCGTTAATAGGCATCGTCCCTCAGCCTGAGGGAGGCTGGATTCTGGGTTCCTGTAGTCACAGGGAGGAAAAGCTTTCTTAAAAATGGACATGTATGTGTGTGTGAGTGTGTGTGTAGATCTGTAGTTTTTGGTAGTGGCAGGAATAAAAAAATCCATCCTACATCTTCCCTAAGCACTGCCTCTCTCTCACCCCCCAAAACAAGTTGACGAAAGGGTTTTATGCTTCCCATGTAGCTGTCTATGAGGAATTAGCCATGTCTGGGTGGGTTATGGGATGTGGGCATCCCTGGGTTCTTGGAAGCAGCTCTTATGCTACTCATAGAGATGGGATTCATTTTATTTTTTTATGGTGCTTAATTCACCATTATGAGAAATGCTTCCAGTCACAAAAATGCAGCCCAGCTCACTTTGAGGAAGAAGCAGGACTTGGTATGGTTTTACACAACTCCTTACCATTAAACTGAATCAGAAATCCATTTTCTGGCTGAATAAAAAGTTTGGCTTGCCTGTGTAATGCCCACTCCCTTCCCCCCGGCTCCCGAGTGATGGGACATATATGAGAGAGGAGTGTTTTTCTATCATAGACACCATAGGGGAAAGTTTGGTGATGAAGTAGAGCTTAAAGGCATTTCAAGTAAGTTAGAAAACTGACACAGACTGTTGAGAAATCTTTGCCACTTTTCCCACTCCAAAACAGCCTGGGGCCTGACATCTTCTGCCCTGGGCCCCTTTCTCTTGATGTGGAAAGTCTGAATGCAGTATTTATAGACTTCTAAGGTTTTAAAATCCGGTATCAAGAAGAAAATCAGAAATACTGGTTGGTGAAATAAAGAGTTTAGGCATTGTTGGCCTGTCTTTTTTGAAGCATGTGTGTTATGCGTAGTTAGGCATATTTTCACTTATGTGAGTCATCTTGGTGTCGGTCTTGTAGACCATTATTATTCCTGTGCTTCCCCAGCTTCCCAAAGTAGCTAGTTAGAACTTAAGGTAAACATTTATTATTGGGTTGGTGGAGTGGATATTGCCAATTAGGAGTCATGGATCAATTACTGATTATATTGAAACTATAATCAATTATGTACTTTTGAGCTTTGGAGGTTCAATTTAGGTAAAAATCACATTATGAAACTGGGAAAGTCTGAAGGAATATGGGCAAAATATTTCTCAGCAAAGCTTCCATGCTTCACCCTTGACATGATTACCCTTGAGTAAAACATGGGAATTTGTAGTTGTGTGATCTTCTGGTGTTGATGTGGAGTAGGAAAGTCTTGCATCATTTTTATAATGTGGGAGGAAATAGAATGGGTAGGTACAATCACTTAAGTTCTGCCTCTCAAAGATAAAACTTTAATTTTGTGGACATTTAGAGAAAGTAAGGGGTGGGGGAGCTTGAGGTGAGTAGGAATTTGCCCTTTTCTTCCTGGACTTAAGAATGATGGAGAAAAAACTCAGTGAAAGAGATAAGAAAGGAAATGTGTGTATGTGTCAAGGTGGTTACAATATGGAAGGAAAGCATAGGTTTTTTTTTTTTCTTTTTTTTGAGATAGAGTTTCACTCTTGCTGCCCAGGCTAGTGTGCAGTGGCATGATCTTGGCTCACTGCAACCTTCGCCTCCTGGGTTCAAGCGATTCTCCTGTCTCAGCCTCTTGAGTAGCTGGGATTACAGGCACCCACCACCATGCCCAGCTAATTTTTGTGTGTTTAGTAGAGACAGGGTTTCACCATGTTAGCCAGGCTGGTCTTGAACTCCTGACCTCAGGTGATCTGCCTGCCTTGGCCTCCCAAAGTGCTGAGATTACAGGCATGAGCCACCGTGCCTGACCAGAAAGCATGGTTTTTGAAGGACCATATTTTATTGTAAAAAAATGTTTTGGTTCAGATAGATCTGTGCTGATGAGAGTAATTCACATCTATCAGTGACCACCACCAAGATATTTATAAACCTTCTCAAATACAGTAGGAAGAACAACGAGCACAATTTTGGGTAAGTGTATATGTTGCAGTGAACAAAGAAGATAGTTTAAAATAAAAGATGACCACAGAATAATTAGAAATGGTACTGTCACATGTGGGGTGATTTGCTAGGTCCTTCACTTGAGGATAGTTCTAGTAGAGTGAGTGCAGAGCTGATGACAGGTAGAAATGAGATCAATCTATTTGTTTAAAAATATACAAATATTTTGCATTTAATTTCATTGGTTAAAATGTCTTAACATTAGAGTAAACCCATTTCCCTATCTACATCCTTACTCTGAAGTCCACTAATCAAACCTACTCTTCCACGGCTGTTCTCTGGTCCACCAAGGGCTATGAGGCTCACCCCTTGGATGGTGCTCAGAACCACAAAGAATACCGAAGAAGGCTTGCCTGTGATTTCAGGTGGCATCAGACATTGGGCTAATTTTCAAGGTGTCTCTCCTTCCCAACACGACAGTTGGAGTCTGGTTCTTTAATAAATAGCTATATGGACCTTATTTACTGGTTCACAATCATATTGTAGCAGCAGAAACACCCAAGCTGTAACTGCTGTGGGCCTCCAGCCATGTTTCCTGCAGATAGCATGTTAGAAAGGACAGGAGATTTTAAAAATCAAATTGAACTTCAGAGGGCTCCAAAACTTCTTGCCACATCTAGACCTGAAAGTGAAGAGCTCTGATTGTTAAGAGGCAGATTCTTGTTGCATTTGGACAGCATGAGTAATGGTCACACTGAACATATTAGAATCAGTTATGAAATTGATTTTGTTTCAAAAAAGGATAAGCAAGCTGTAGTCTCAATTTTGAGTTAATTGAAATTTCTCAAGAACTTCAACAGCTCACATGATACAGTTTTGGAAGAGTAAACAAGGTAAGCAGACAACTCCGGGACCCCAAACACATTTTCTTTTTTAGTTCTCCATCAAAAATAGGCATTTCTGGAGTTTTGGTCTGACTGAGTGATCACAGGACTACTGCAATCCAGCGAACTGAGGGAGCTGTGAGCATCTGAGAAGAAAGGTTAGCTCTTGTTTTAAGTTGTAGAGACAAAACAAGTTGTGACACAATTAGTGATCCCATAATCTTTTATCATCTGGTACAACATTTAATATAGTAGCATTCTACTTACTGTGGAAACTCCTTGTTTCATAAATGATGTTCTGCAGCTTCAATATGTAGTGGATGGACCATCAAAGTTCAAAATATAATAAGGAATTTAATTCCCAAACAACATCCTTTAACATTCTGGTGAAAGCCCAGCCAGTGTCACTGGTTGAAAGTGCCTTCAGTGGATATAGCTATATTTCACCTGTCCCTGTGATCATGAGGTACCAGATTCCGGTCAAGCATTTCACTTTGGGAGGCACCGTGTTGTAAGCATTAGGAATTTCAGTTGCAAACTAATTTTCCATTCTGGTAGCAACTCTTATCTGGAGTGTCAGCTAAGTCATGAAAATTGTTTAGATTAGAAAATGCACTTTTTATATACAGCCTAAATTAGCTTCATGTTCTGTAGTTTCTGCAACTTGTCTCAGAAATCCTCTGAGTAGAACTGATGTATGAGACCCTTTAAGACCATTATCCAACTGCAGTTTGCTTGGCAAAACTGCATAATGCTAACCTTTGATCTAGGCACCTGGAGGCAGGTAAGACAGGCTCTGTGTGTACCACTGTCCCTGGACCTGTTGTGGTGGACTCCTTGAAGCAAGATAAACTTGGGCCTTGTTTGAGTTTTTAAAGTCTTTTTTAATGTAAAATTTGTCATTTTAACTTTTTAAGTGTACAGTTCAGTGGCATTAAGTTCATTTGCATTTTTGTGCAGCTTTCACCACTTCCATCACCAAAACTTTTTCATCATCCCAAACTGAAACTGTACTCATTAAACAGTAACTCCCCTTCCTCGAGACCCTGGCAATCACCATTCATTTTCGTTTCTATAAATTTGACTATTCTAGACGTGTAAGTGGGAGCATACAATATTTGTTTTTTTTTGGACGGGGGTTCTGGCTTTTTTAAGGTGTTAACTTGTTCCTCAAAATGTGTTCTATAAACTGGCAGCATTTGCATATCCTGGAAACTTGCTAGAAATACAGAATGTCCAGATCTACTGAGTCAGAATTTACATTTTCAAAAGCTTCCTACGTGACTCATGCATATTAAAGTTTGGGAAGCACTGACTTAGATTACCTTTTGAGAATTCCAGATGGGTCAGAAACCAGACAAATACTCAGTAGTGAGAAGCTATGGTGTATCTGAAGCTGTTAGGCATTTCGTGGTTTGGTAGTGAGCAAGACAGATGGTTTTCCTGCATTCAGCGGCTTAGTCTAGAGAGAGAGACAGGATGGAATTAAGTGTTCAGGTGCTAGTCAAAAGTAAAGATTCGTAGAAAACAAGGGTTCATATCCCAGTCATCAAAGTGATAAATTTTCCCTGCTTAACATTTAGATTAAATTTAAAAAGTAATAATTAGGCCAGGTGTGGTGGCTCACACTTGTAATCCCAGCAGTTTTGGAGGCCGAGGTGGACAGATCACTTGAACTCAGGAATTCGAGACCAGCCTGGGCAACATGGTGAAACCCCATGTCTACAAAAAATACAAAAGTCAGGCACGGTTGCGTGTGCCTGTAGTTCCAGCTACGCGAGAGGCAGAGGCAGGAGAATCGCTTGAGCCTGGGAGGCAGAGGTTGCAGTGAGCCAAGATTGGGTCATTGTACTCTAGTCTGGGCGACAGGAGTGAAACAGTCTCAAAAGAAAAAATTAATTGACAAATATTGTGTATATTCAAGGTATACAACGTGATTATTTGATAGACGTGTAATGAGTTATCACAACAAGCAAATGGTACACTCAATATAGTTTCGGAGAGTGTATTTATAAGGGGACTAATTAGAAAGGTTTGGAAATGGTGTAGGAGAACCAGAGGACTAGTGCCCAAGGGCAAGGGAAGGGAGCGGTTACCTGAAACTGGAAGAAAAGATAGTTTTGTAGAGCATCTGCTTTGAGAGCAGCAGTGACTTTTATCAAGAGATAGAGTTACCTTGATGCCACATCACGGGGTGATCCAGGAGAATGAATATGCCGATTTCTGTCCTCCCTTCCTCTACACTTCTGTCAGGCTGAACCCAACAGAGCCCATTTGACGTAGTCCAAACAGACAGACTTTCAGGGGCAGCAAGCAAGGTGGAGAAAGATGGGAAATACTAATAGAAGGGCAGTTGAAAAATATGTTTAGTCTACCTTTTTGCCCCTTGTCGTCCTCTCTTGTCCTTAATATAGGTGAAGTTTCATGTCCTTAACACAAGAGATGCCTAGAGTCCCATCAACTATTTTATCATTATGGGGTGGTAACCATTTGTTTATGCTTCCACCTTAAACCTAAAGGATTAGGTATCATTAGTGTCCTCATATAAAGCAGCAGTAGAAAAGTGAGAAGAGAAAAACAAGTAACGAAATATAGTTGTTAGAGTTCCTACTCGTAAATGGTCATACAGCCTAAGTGTCATGGCCATCTTTTCCTACCATCCATTCGATGTTGGGTTCCCCTCACCCTCTGAGAACCCCTCGTTCAGGTTCCCCTCACCCTCTGAGAAACTTGGTGAGATGACCAAACCTGTGTGCGGGGTCTGAGTTCTTAGTGATTTGCTCTTTATTGGGCTTCTGCAGCTTTCCGTCATGGGAATTACTGGGCAAGGGAGTAGTGAAGATGTCCCAGTGAGTCCCCAGAGTTGCAAACACAGTCCTCCTTTCTCTAGTTGTGTAGCAGCAACTCAATTCCCCCCTGGTAATTGGGATCAATTACCCCAACTGGTGCAATGGCTTCTTTACATTTTTTTTTTCCAGTGGCCTAAGGAGCCCCAGATGGCCAAGAGGTAGCTTAGCTTCTAATTCATTGAGACCATAACTGTATTGGGTGAAATATTCCTCATTTAATGCTAGAATCTTCAAGCCTACTTAGCCAGGACTACCGAATAAGAAGCAAAAACTCAAGTGAATTATTAGATATAACAGTAAAAAAGGCAACTTCTGTTCCTACCCCTTGGTTCTTAATTGCAGCTATGCATTTTGGCCTTGGGAGAGATGACACCATATATTCTTCCTGATTTAAGGCATAGTGGCATTAATACAGTGGACCAATATAATGTTTTGTGGGCTACTAAGAAATTTAAGTTCCCTTTGGACTGTATTATAGCAAAAAGTGGAAGAGTTGACACAGTCCTGGGGCAAGATGGTATTAATAAAATTATACTCTTGTCCCTACCATACAAGTGCAGTTTCCCCAAATTCCTTAATGATTGGAATGGAAGATAAAGCAGGTCAGTAGCTGTATGTCAAGTCCAAGGGGCTATGTCCTTTTGCTCCATTAAAGAACAGCACATCTGGAATTTAGTTGTGATTGGCAGCACAACCTGATTATCAACTGTAATTCTTCAGAATTTGTCTGGTTTTCACACCAGCCAATTAGGTGAATTAAGGGATGATGTGGTAAGAATCATCACTCTGCATTTCTCAAGTTTTTGATGGTAGCATTATTTCTGCAATACCTCTAGGGACATAGTTTTTTTTTGTTTTGTTTTGTGTTTTTACTATTTTTTTAAACTATAAAGTTTAAAACACACACACAACACACACACGCATACATATATGCAACTCCAGAGGTTTCTGCCTGACCCTTCCTACCACAACAGTCCTCCTACCAGAGGCCAGGGAAATAACGTAAGGACTCTGCTTGTTACTGATATCTATTCCCAGTATACATTCTGGGACTTGGGAAGAATCACATAATAAGTCCGTGGTTATGCTGCCTAGATGGACTCAGGCCAAGACTTCATTTACCCTTTGAAATTTATAAGCCCCCAGTGACATGTTAGGTACATTGGTGTTTCCAGTCTCTGAGAATCGGTGTAAGTTTAGAGACAGTATCTAATGCCCCTGTATAGTCTAGGCATTTCTTTTTCCCTGTGTGAAGTCATGGCAGCCCACACTATCTCTGGGGAAAGCTTGGGTGAAAATTCTGAATGCATACCTGTGGCTACATTGCAGGATCCCTTCTCAGAAGGACCCAGCTTCCTCATAGTTAAGTGGCTCCGGGACTGTGAACTAGCTTAGATCTGGGAACTGGGTAAAAAGCTGTGAATCCCTTCTATAGTAATCTGGGTTAGGTTTCTGTCTTGTAGACCTAGAAATTTGTGTCTAGCTGCACCTTAGTAGGCTGCTCATTTATTTCATTTCTTGGGAACTTACCATCAATTAGTCATCACTACAAATTCTTATAGGTCAAAACACCATGATTATCATTTCTTTATATTTAGTTTATTTATTTGAGACAGAATCTTGCCCTGTCACCCAGGCTGGAATGCAGTGGCACAATCACAGCTCACTGCAGCCTTGAACTGCTGGGCTCAAGTGATTCTCCCACCTCAGCCTCCCAAATAGTTGGGACCATAGACATGTGCCAACATACCCAGCTAATTTTTTAAAAAACTCATTGTAGAGACGAGGGTCTCTCTGTTGTTCAGGCTGGTCTTGAACTCCTGGGCTCAAGTGGTCCTTCCACCTCGTCCTCCCAAAGTGCTGGGATTACAGGTGTGAGCCCTGCGTGTGGCCCATGAGTATCATTTCTTTCTTACGGGGTTTATTGTGGTCACTGCCTAGCTTGTATCTGATTGATCAGGGAACTGATTGCCTTGTATCTATTCCTACCATTATCTCCAGCATACAGAGGACAGCCACCATAGAGCTGCACCTTTCTGAATTGGGAATCAGTTACCATGAGCAAAGGCACAGCACTGGGAAGGTGGGAAAAGATAAACTCAAGATGGTTTAGCACCCTGCCCCCTTCCTGCCATCCAGTGGGTCTCTGCTCCATTCCTCCTTTTACTTGTCTATAAGCATCTTCCTAGAATATCCTTTTGATTGTTTCCCTTTCCTGCCCAGATACCTTCCATGGTAAAGAAGTTTCTAAACCATGTTCTTCCCAAACAGTACATCCTGCATGTTTTCTTAATCATACTTATACAAAATATAAGTAAATAGGAAAAGGCAATTATAGTAACTTGCTATTGGAATTCCTCTTTGGATTTATTAGAGAAAGTACCCTAATATATGCCTTGGGTATAGATAGTGAAAGCCCAAGCATTTTGGGCCTGGTTAGAACTAAACTGTAGCAAACAAGGGAGAAGTTTTTCAGGGACTCTGGAATGAGAGAGAGAGAGAACACTGGGATAGCTGAGAGGAGCCAGGAGTTGGTGAAGTCTTTGCATTAGGGGATGTGACACTTCACAGGCACCCCTCACCCCTATGTTTTTAGTAAAAACTACCAAGAACTTGATGTGTAAGGATTTCTTATAGATGCCAGTAAAAAGGTTAAGTCATGCACCAGGAAGCTTTGCAGAAAAACAGTCTACACCCGGCCGGGCGCGGTGGCTCACGCTTGTAATCCCAGCACTTTGGGAGGCCGAGGTGGGCGGATCACGAGGTCAGGAGATCGAGACCATCCTGGCTAACACGGTGAAACCCCGTCTCTACTAAAAATACAAAAAATTAGTCGGGCGTGGTGGCGGGCGCCTGTAGTCCCAGCTACTCGGAGAGGCTGAGGCAGGAGAATGGCGTGAACCCGGGAGGCGGAGCTTGCAGTGAGCCGATATTGCGCCACTGCACTCCAGCCTGGGCAACAGAGCGAGACTCCGTCTCAAAAAAAAAAAAAAAGAAAAATAGTCTACACCCAAGGATGCAGGAGCACAGAAGTAGAGAAGAATATAAGGAGGAATTCTTGAGAATTTGTTGGATTATCGGGGACACTTTGGGCTGACACAGGGAGTGGGGCTGGGATATAGGCAGAGTGTAATCAGACCACTGAGGGGCAGGGAGTCTCTAACATCTAAGTTACGTGCTTGTATTTTAAATTTTTGTGATTTTAGTTTTTGCTTGCTCCATTAGAGTAGAAAATAAGTATTTGTTGAATAAGTTAGAAAAATGAGTGAATGAATGTATTGCTTTCAGGACTATGCCACAGAATGTTAGGAAAGGACCTTAAGGATCTATTAGTTAAACCTGTTGAGCAATTAGTTCAATGTTATTAGGTATTGATCTCACTGCCAATGATAATAACCATTAGCAGCAATAACAACAGTCACCGCTATGAGTGCCTACCATGAATCAGACAGTTTACATTTATAATCTCTATTTTTTAAACCTTTCAAGAAAAGTGTCATTATTGCTACTTTTCAAATATGTTGTCCAAAGTTTCTCAATTAGTAACCCAAATCTGCCTGTTTCTAAGCGGGGGTGTGCCCACCTCTTTGGCTATGCTTTTTCTCAGCTCATTCATTCCAAAGACAGACTATTTAACCATTGGATTTGGGGCAACAAAGGTGGATCAATCATGAATCCTTCACTAAAAGAGCTTGCTTTGTAATAGATGAAACAGTTTAATTTTTAGATCTAGTGTTATAAGGGTTTAAGTAGTAGCACACTGTCAAACTTCTGTTGGAATGAAAAGAATAACTGACGACCACAAAAAAGCAATTCTGCTTAAACCAGGGTCTCTCACCCTTGGCACTATTAAATTATCTGTACAGGCGGTCCCTGACTTCTGATGGTTCAACCTACGATTTTTCAACTCTACAACAGTGCAAACAACAACAACAACAACAAAAAGTGTTGTCAGTTTGTTTATCGACTTATGATGGAGTTACATCCTGATAAAATAGTGGTTAGTTGAAAACATTAATATTTTTTATTTTACTTTAAGTTCTGGGATACATGTACAGAACATGCAGGTATGATGCATAGATATACATGTGCCATGGTGGTTTGCTGCACCTATCAACCTGTCATCTAGGTTTTAAGCCCCACATGCATTAGGTATTTGTCCTAATGCTCTCCCTCCCATTGCCCCCAACCTGCCAACAGGCCCCAGTTTGTGATGTTCCCCTTCCTGTGTCCATGTGTTCTCATAAACATTAATATTTTCAACTTACAATGGGTTTATCGATCCCATCATAAGTCAAGGACCCTCTGCACTGAATATACTTCATTGTGGATATTTCATTGTGGGCTGTCTTGTGCATCGAAGGAGGGTTAGCAGCATCCCTGGCTTCTACCCATTAGGTACTATGGCATACCTTCTTCCACTGTTGTGACAACCAAAGTATCTCCAGACATTGCTAGATTGGGCAAAATTTTACCCAGTTGAGAATCACTGTCTTAAAAGGAAAAAGGCCATTGCATGGATGTGCAATAACACCTTTAGCCATTTCCTAATGATGTCATTTAATCAGTTAGGATTTTTGTTTTGTTTTTAGTATTTTGCTGTTACAAATAAAGCTGCAATGAACATTGTTTCTTTGTGTACTTGGGCATGATACATTTCTAAAAGTGAAATTGCTAGGTTACAAGATTTTATATTTAGGATTGCGATGTTGGCTCTATGACCTCTAAAGACATTAAACAAATAGCACTACCTTTACTATTTTATTACAAATATTCTTTTTTGAATTTCCTCAATTTTTAAACTTAAATAAGATCCCTGAAAGTATAGGTTTATATGATAATATTCATTTTCCTACTATACATTAAAATAAACACATTAAATGCTTTAAAAAATCCCTCATGCACAACCAAAAATCATCTTTTACACCAAATATTAGAACACTCCCTTCACTTTAAAGATGTGGTAACTGACTAGAAAAGAGTCTTCAAGTATACAGTGATCTGTGGTCAATATTCTTTGGATTTTTTTTTATTATTCAACCAACTGATTTTGTTTAAGTCATACTTCGCTAATTCATTCACATGAAATATTTGGCCAAATGCTCTGTTAAAACCAAAGCACTTCACGTCTTTGATCTTGCCTTCATCTTGATAATTGTTGTAAAATGTGAGAGGTGTCACACTGCTGCAGGGATTTCTTCAGTTACTCAGTAAAGGACATTTGCAAATGTCATTTCTAACTTCATGAGAACAGGCTAAGCACTAGGGAGGGATATTGTCTAAGTATCCAGGTGGTTGGGTAAAAATAAAAAGCAATGGTTGTAATTTTTTTTTTTTTGACAGCAAGAACTGAAGGAAAAGGATTGAGAACACACAGAGCGACACGACACACTGATTTTCAACATAACCCCCATTCAGCATTTTACTATTCATCATCTGCTGAACATATAGAGGCATAGTTGCCAGCTCTTTGGCACGGTCATCCCTGCATTATGCAGAGGTCATTCCTGGGCATCCATTGTTATATCTTGGCATTCTCAGCATCATCAGTCATTTTTGCAAGGCACAGAGGGGTCAGGTCTGAGATCTAGCCGTGCTCAATGCAGCAGAATAGGAATCCAGAGGATGACTCAGGTGCAGATGAATTAAGTTCAAATTGACAGGCCAATTTGGCTTCTGTGTTAGGTACAGCATTAGCAGCTAGTGCCCCTATTAGGAGTTTCAGTGAAGGCCACACCCTAGTGGGCGATCTCAGTGATGTGAAATCTTGAGGGGCAGGGGATACTGTGGGAGGAGGCTCAGAAGTGGAGGAAGGTAGGCATTCCACATCAAAGAGGTCTTAAAAGACAGGAGGCGTTTAGGCTATAGGATATGAGGAAACTAGCAAGACAGAGTCAGAAGACCCAGGCCCTAGGAACCAACTGTGGTGCCAGCAGTTTGTAGAACAGGAAGATAAGTCAAAGCAGGGACCAGACCCAGTTACAAGAATGAGGGCACAAGGGCTAGGAATGGGGGAACAAGAGCATGGTCGTTGTAGTCAGAAAACATACCAGGGGTAGTCTAATCCATGGTACAAGTTGTTGCCGAACATGATCCGGTGTTGGTCTCAGGAGGCCTAATTTTCTCCTAATTCAGGTTAATACTAGTCCAAGGAATGGATGGTGGTATTGAGCATGCAAGTGGGACGCAAGTTGCCTCAGTGATGGTACAGAGTGAGAATTGCATCTGAAATCATTTTGGCAACAAAACTCATGTTTTCCTCACTGCGCTCATCATGCTACTTCTCCAAGAAAGAGATACATAGTCGGCCGGGCGCGGTGGCTCACGCTTGTAATCCCAGCACTTTGGGAGGCCGAGGCAGGCGGATCACGAGGTCAGGAGATCAAGACCACGGTGAAACCCCGTCTCTACTAAGAATACAAAAAAAATTAGCCAGGCGTGGTGGTGGGCACCTGTAGTCCCAGCTACTCGGAGAGGCTGAGGCAGGAGAATGGCGTGAACCCAGGAGGCAGAGCTTGCAGTGAGCTGAGATCGCGCCACTGCACTCCAGCCTGGGCGACAGAGCGAGACTCCGTCTCAAAAAAAAAAAAAAAAAAGAGACACATAGTCTAGCTCTAGGGATATGATCAATCTGTTCACTAAATCATAAGCTCCTTGAAAGCAGAAACTGTTTCAAGTGCCGAGTAGGGCGTGGCACATGCTCAGTGATTATTTGTTGAATACATAAAGAAAGGCAAAGATGGATGAAGAAAAGGAGATATAGTCTGGGTTGGGTGGGGTATTCCATCAGGCTTTCCCAGAGTTTCAGTGAAATACTCCAAATATTCTATACAATTTGTTGCTTTTATTCCATCATATCCAAGCAAACTGCTGATTTAAAACAATGACTTTTCTGGTTTCTTCATACTGGAAATGAAGGATAGATGTTATATGAATTTGACCACTAGTCATTATTTCCCTGTGTTGTGGATTATATTGACATCTGGTTAATACCTCGTGGTAGTTCATGTGGATTAGATGAGCAGCATCAGTCTCTGTGAAGGTGGGCATAGGGTCCAAGACCCTCTGTAGCAGAGAAAGAAAACTGATGAATCAAAAGCATCTGGCTTGCAGTCTGGTAATAAAAACGGTATTTTTTTTTAATCTTTCATACTCCTGTTGTTGCATGTTTTGAAAACTGGCTCTTAGATGTCCAGAATTGTGTCCATTATATTCTTGAGGTTCATAACACATCCTCACAATTGGCTCATATACTGACTCAAATATTGTTGTCTTATAAAAATTCAGGTTTTGTTTTCTCCTGAGAAACTGAAGGATCCAGCAACACTGGGTCTGTTTCCCTTCAGGGAAACCATTAGCAGCTGCTCAGAGTGCTGTCCCTCTTTATACTGATCTCTGTTGTCTCCTGACAAAGAGGCTTCATGTCAGTTGATGTACATCATTGGGCATGAACTGTTACTTTTCTAATAAAATGGAGAGAGCTGTTTTATTGCATCTACGCCATCCATTTACATTACCTGCCTGGCAAGTGTCTTTTGAGTTTGAGAACTCTGCTCTGCTGGGCAACCCTTTTGACATCCCTAATAATAGTTACCATTCACGGAGCCCTTATTATATGCAAGCACAAAACTAACAATTTTTGACCCATTATCTCTTTGATCTCTATAAAGCTCAATGAGATAAGTCCGAGCTGTCATCTCCATTTTACAAGCATGGAAACTGAAGCTCACAGAGGCAGGTAATTTGTGCAAGATCACAAAACTTCTAAGTGGTGACACTGAGATTCAAACTTTGAATTCAAACCTTGGATTCAAAGCCTAAATCCAAAGTTAGAGTTTAAATTATTTTTTAAAATTACGCTGCTTCCCAGCCAATAATCTTTTAATAATAGAATTGCTGCTACCATATGGGGTTTCTCCCCCAGACGGTACCTCTTCCTGGTATTCAATGCCAACCTGCTGCTGTTGCTTTGTTGGAGAGGGAAGACAGGTGGTTCTGGGGTCACTATGACTCTAATAAATTACTGATCCTGGCACTGGGGTGTGTGTTTGTGTGTGTGTGTGTGTGTGTGTGTAGCTGGGCTGTCCCAGCGCTATCCACAGGGAAGCTCCTATAAAGGGCTCCATCTCTGGCCTCACAGCTATCAGACCATTGAGATGTGGAAGCTGTTGCTGTGGATTGGTGAGTGTGGCAAGTCCCAGCAGTGTCACTCAGTCCAGGAGGTGCCAGGCTTTATGAGTTTGTCATCTCTCTGGTGCCTGAGAGAGCAGCCTGAGACTCAGGGAGCCTAGATTAGGTAGAGATGGGATGGGCCATAGTTAACGGTCAGAGGTCAGAGGGACCCAGGGAGAAGTGGTCAGAGCAGTGGTTCTCAAACCTGGTGGCGCATTAGAAATTTTAAATGCCTGAGTTCCACCTTGGACTAGTTCTGTCAGAATCTCTGCATGACCAGCCAGGATATCAGCACTTAATTTGCAGCCAGGGTTGAGAACCACTGGCCTCGAGCTTTTTCTGGGACTTCTAACACTCGTCGTTGTCCCTGGGCAAAGCATGAGCATATACACATGTTTATCAGAAAGAAAGGAACTTAACATCTAGCTCCACTGGTCCAACTTTAGAGACTAGGAGAATGGTGTGTGTGTCCCCATTTGTGTGTCTGCATCTGCATAAGGTGCTGTGTTGGGCACCCTTGCTAATCAGAGGGTGTGCTATGGCATGCAACTCTGGTGAGGGTATGAATCTCTGTGTGACTCCTCCCTTTGTTTCCCGCAGGGCTGGTTCTTGTGCTGAAACACCACGATGGTAAGGAAACTGTGTTTTCCCTTCCAGAGCCAGGGAGCGTCTCTGGCTGAGAAGTCCTCCACATTGAGTGTCCCCTGCAGCCCGCCTTGCCCTGGCTCCTCTGACAGGGATTATTGCTCCAACACAGTTTCTCGGAGGATTTTTGGTCACCTGCTGTTTGTGTCGCTGACTGTGTGTCTTGGTCCAGACTTGAGAATCCATTTTGACCAGGATTTCACAAGGCATTCTTTTCTTCCTGAGACCTCAGCATTGGGGGAGGAATAGAACCTCAGTGTAGTTTTGAGGTGTACTTCAGGGCCGGGAGAGAGGATGTGAAAATGTGGCCTGGTCTCTTGGGCTGTGTTCACATTGCTTTCTGGAAGCTGAGCTCCATCCCCTCCCTTGGTTTCTGCCAACTAATGTGTGCTCTCTCTTACCAGGTGCTGCCCATAAACTGGTGTGTTATTTCACCAACTGGGCACACAGTCGGCCAGGCCCCGCCTCGATCTTGCCCCGTGACCTGGACCCCTTTCTCTGCACCCACCTGATATTTGCCTTTGCCTCAATGAACAACAATCAGATTGTTGCTAAGGATCTCCAGGATGAGGAAATTCTCTACCCAGAGTTCAACAAACTAAAGGAGAGGTGTGTTCATATTGGATGTGGGGGTTGTATTTTCAGATTTCACAGGTATAAGATGACAGTCTATTTCTCTTGTTACTCTTCAACTTTATTCTATTTCTTCCAGTCCTAGCTTCCTCTCAAATAGGGGTCCAGAGCACCCCAACTTGAGAACTCCTTGTCACAGACACCTTGAGCTCTTTCCTGCCTCCTTACTTTTGTAGTTGCTGTTGCCTCCGCCTGGAATGTGCTTCTCTCTATTCTCTGCCTGGCAAAACCCAACTCAGCCTTTGAACCTAGTTGTGAGGATTTTAGGTATTAATACTGTTAAAGTGGGCCTACACATCCCAAATGCTCAACAAATGCTCGTGTTTTTATTACCATTTGTTACCAGTGAGCTACTCCAGGGAAGGGGCAGTGTCTGCTGTGTCGTTGTATCCCCAGTGGCTAGGTCAGTGTCTCACACAGGGTTGTTGGTGCTCAGTAAGTGTTTGCTTATATTTTCCTCTCTCCAGAACTCCTGGGATCTCTCCGTGCCCAAGGGAAGGCTTGTTACTGCATTAATGGTTATAGATGAGTGGAGTGAAAGTTCTATGCCACTAGATGATAAACTCCCTGAAAGTGGGGAGCTTATCTGTGTTGCTCTTTGTTCTAAAGTGCCTAAAGCAGTAAATGGCACATAGACATTGCTCAATAAATATTTGTTGAATAGGAAAAAGAGAAACACTTTAGACTACTCTTTTTTTGGAAGCATCATGGGGACACGCGTGAGTTTGGCAGACTTTGTGCAGCCTTGGAGTTGTTGGGCTGTGATGGCCCTTGGGTTGATTGTTCTCTCTGTCTTTCCTCCTCTCTCCTGCACTCATCATCTCTCTCCTTCTATCACCTTCCCCCTTTTCCTTTCCTTACCTCCCATCTCTCCTGTTTCCTGTTTTCTTCCAATGAGCAAAACAAAACAATGTGGCAGCAGCTGCCCACCGGATTGAAGGACCCAGCTCATCAACCCTCTCTCCCACATCATAGGAACAGAGAGCTGAAAACACTACTGTCCATCGGTGGGTGGAACTTTGGCACCTCAAGGTGAGACTTTGCTGTTATTCTCTTCTCCCTGGGAGGGTGGAGCAGGCTGGCTAGACGTGAAGACAGAGGGGGAAGGCAGCTTGGCCACGGGGATAGCAAAGCTAGCGCAAGCACTTCCCCAACTCATGAATCTTAGACCCCTGCACTCAAAGGACATCCTGGCCTCTTCTCCATGGTGGGTCAGGGAAGACAAGGAAGTTCTAGCAGGTGGTGAGAAAGGGGCTGGGGGAAAACTAGAGACAAAATGAGGCACTCATAATTGCTTCCTCAACCTTTCATAATAGGCAAGGATTTTGTCTCCAAGGGGAGGAATCAGGTGCAGGATGAGAATAACTCCCAAACCTCATGGGTTTCTTCGCTTTATTAGTGGATCCAGGGATATCAACCTCAAAGGGCTGGATCAGAGGAAAGGAAATAACAAAATGCTAAGCTTAGTGCCGGCACATAGTACATGTTCAGTATGTAGCAGCTGCTCTTGTTAGCACTTCATTCTCCATGAGGCAATGTGGAGATAACAAACTGCCTTCATATTTTCTGAAGAAATATTTCCCCTATTTCATGGCTTAGGCCTGGGTTAGAGGCCGTGCTTGCCTTGTTGCCTTAAAGGCGTGAGATGCACGAGAGGGAGGGCTGGTGGGCTGGGAGCGTGTGAGGATGCACTTTACAAGATGGAGGAAAGATTCAGGGCAGGGGAGTGAGAACTAGCTCTGCCCAGCCCAGGATTCACCTCTTCCCATCTCTGAACACTCCCTGTGCTCCAGATGCTGGGCTAGGGCTGTACACGCATTATCCCATGAACACTTGGAGGAAGCTTTACAAAGTGGTTGTATTCAAAATTGGTAGAGCAGAAAGCACAAGTCACAGGTATTAAGGAACTTGCCAGATTTGTCACGGGTATTCCTCAGAGATTGCCCAGCAAGGAGGTGGCAAACTGACCATGGAACCCAGGTCTATTTATGAGTCTGGTTAATTTTCTAATCATGGCTCATCTCAGGACTACCCCAGAGTTGCTTAAAGTCAGGTCCAATAAGTTAGAATTTTTCCAAAGTGTCATCACTACGGAAGAGCAAACAAGTAAAATAGAAAAATATCAAACAATGAACAAAAGAACACAGGATCAGGAGCCCCTTATCAGAGCACAGGCCTCTTGTGCCAAGTTATACAGCCCAGGCCCAGATTAACTCATAGATGTTTCTGGACATGCTGGCCCTTGACTCATGTTCTCTCCCCTAATCCAGTCAGGTAGAAAATGTCAGTGCTAGGACAGGTTGTGGGAATTGAGTAGTTACCTGTGAGGAGACAGCACAGAGAGGGATGGTGCCTTGCCAGTGGGCATACCATGTTTTGGGGGCAGAGCTGGGCTGAGCCATTTCTCCACACCCCAGTCTGCATACTTGGTTCTGTGCCTGCTGTTCCCTGTGCCATCTGGCCTCGGGGCAGTACGTGGTTTTCAACATCTTTTAGCTGCCTGAATTCCCTACTCCTGGGTATTGAGCTCCTGGTGCTGGGAGAGGCATGTAAGAAGGTGGGAGAGTTTTGAAGATCTGCCTTCCTTTCCTCCAGCCACATCTGCCAGGCCCACCACAGGGCACCAAGCTTGCGAGGGGCCTTGTAGGAGGTTGTGATTCTGTGGATAGAGTTCTTTGCCTTACCCCTGGTCTCCCTGCAGATTCACCACTATGTTGTCCACGTTTGCCAACCGTGAAAAGTTTATTGCTTCAGTTATATCCCTTCTGAGGACACATGACTTTGATGGTCTTGACCTTTTCTTCTTATATCCTGGACTAAGAGGCAGCCCCATGCATGACCGGTGGACTTTTCTCTTCTTAATTGAAGTAAGTCTGGTCTAGAAGCACCAGAATCCAGAAATGATTCTACTTTTATATATCTGGGCTTATGGCAGGAGAGGAGCATAAGTCCAGGGCCAGGGGCAGAAGAGGGTGACAGAATGTCCTTTTACTGTGAACCCTTGGAGGGTAATACCTGTAACTCCTTGAGGTTGCTCTTTTCTCTGCACCTGGGGCTTGCTCCAGTCCTCCAGCCTAAGGGATGCCTTCTCTCTTCACTCTCTCAGGTGCACTCTCTCAGGCAGTGTCTGTCTGAATTCTGTGCTCCTGAGCCTGCTCGCCTCCCCACTATTAAATTATTCACCACATCAGCCCTCCTCTGCCTGTCTCATGAGCCTGTGGCATGGCCCATGTCCAACTCACCTTCGTGTCCCAGAGCCTGGCTCAGGAGCTCAGTAAATGCTTCCTGGATGACACTCCCCTGAGGCCCCGCCTCTCTGTTTGTCCAGTTCTCTGTGTCTTTCTGTCTTTCCTTCTAGGAGCTCCTGTTTGCCTTCCGGAAGGAGGCACTGCTCACCATGCGCCCAAGGCTGCTGCTGTCTGCTGCTGTTTCTGGGGTTCCACACATCGTCCAAACATCCTATGATGTGCGCTTTCTAGGAAGGTGAATGTATATTGCCTTAGTGGGGCAGGACATTGGAGGGAAGCAGGTGTCTTGAGCTCAGAACCCCAGAGCTTCCCAAGCACTGTTTTTGAGCTCACCGTGTGCCTGCCCTGACATCAGTGCAAGTTTGGGGCTGGACTGAGGAGCATGGGTGGGGACAAGGGCTAGCTCCATTATACCCTGAGGGTTTCTTTAGACCTCAGAGGGAGGTGATGTAATATCTGCCCACAACGTTAGCACAGGTAGAGTCTTCTGCACAGCCTATTGCTGGGTCTCACAAGGAGAGAATCCCAGGGGCCTGTCCTCTTTCTACCTAGAGTATATCCGTAGACATACACTATGCAGTGGATGCTGGCATCAGAGATGGATGAATTAATAATCACTGTCACAAAAACAAAAATAGGAATGCCCAGTCACACCCAGTATTCAGAGCAGTTCTTCATGCAAAAGTTAAAAAGCTAGACAAAGAGCAGCACATAAATCTTTTTGGACATGTCATCTCTAGGTATATTTTCTAGAATTTTGTGAATCAAGTATTTACAGAAGAGGAAACTGAGGCAGATGCAGACCAAAAGAGAAATGGGATGTTCCTTTGTGTGAGTGTGCTAGAGAGTGGTTTCAATGTGGGAGGATGGTGAGAGACCCAGGGGACATGGAGTATGTTAGTGTTGATCTTTTAGCCAGACAGGATTGAGAGAGTCCTGCCTTCACCCAACTGGGCAACATTAGGCAAATTAGTTAACCCATCTGAGTTTCGATTTCTTCAACTTTAAAATGGAGATAGTAACACTACTTAGGGAATTAGCCAGATTAAAATAAAATTAGATATTCAATGTAAACCCTTATCCCTGTGACCTGGTAATGATGAAAACTTTCTAGAGGAGGTGGGTTTCAATGGCTCCTGGAATTGTAGAAAGACAAGCTATGGAACAGACTGCTTTTACTCATGACCATTTGTGCAGACGCCTGTTAGCATTTATATCAGGCCTGAGTGTATTTTCTCTCATCTAACTCCTGCCTACCTCCACAGATACTCTCAGGATGCATAGCTCCTCCTACACAGCAGTTCCTAACCAGCTGTTTGTTCCAGTGGCAGGTGGATAGCACAGCCTGGGCAGGCCCTACAGGCAGAAGGAGCAGGGAAGCTCTGGTGACCAATGTCTAGCTAGTTAGCTAGATAGTGCTGTGATGCTCTGACTTGAAAATCTGGCTAGCCCAGTCTTTGTATCTCTTCCTCCTGCCCCTTACAGACTCCTGGATTTCATCAATGTCTTGTCTTATGACATACATGGAAGTTGGGAAAGGTTCACAGGACATAATAGCCCCCTGTTCTCTCTGCCTGAAGACCCCAAATCTTCGGTAAGCAAAGGAAAGATCTCAGGTGGTCCAGACATCTGCCCCTCTGAGCTCAGGCCATTGGCTCTTAGTAACAAGGAGGAATCTGGATTCTTCTTACCTGCAGGCATATGCTATGAATTATTGGAGAAAGCTTGGGGCACCCTCAGAGAAGCTCATCATGGGGATCCCCACCTATGGACGTACCTTTCGCCTCCTCAAAGCCTCTAAGAATGGGTTGCAGGCCAGAGCGATCGGACCAGCATCTCCAGGGAAGTACACCAAGCAAGAAGGCTTCTTGGCTTATTTTGAGGTGATGGGAATATCAGTCTCTGTCTAGCAGTTAGGACTCTCCCAGCCCCAGCTAGAGCAAAAGCCAGGACAAGAGGCAATGGCAAGGGTGAGAGCTGTAGACACGGCAAAGAGGTGGTCTATTAGTACAAGGGAAATCCACTCTCTGGGATATTTTCTTTTCTTTGGGGTAAGTTATTTGAGTAAGGGACGAAGGACTTCGTGGAATCTGGATGGAAGAGTTTCATTGCACCCCAAAAAAGGATCTTAAATGCTATACAGGTAAACCCTGAC
The DNA here is from genome assembly GCF_009828535.3 of Hylobates moloch. Lineage (NCBI taxonomy): Eukaryota > Metazoa > Chordata > Mammalia > Primates > Hylobatidae > Hylobates > Hylobates moloch. The sequence continues at coordinate 116,257,825 of NW_026652280.1, forward strand.
TTTCTGTAAGGCCTAAATAAAAATCATTAATATTTGCAATATATATAATTTCAAACATATGCAAAATTAAAAGAATAGTATAGCCTCTCTACCTCCCCCACGTACTACTCACTCAGCTTCAATCATTAATAATTCATGGCCAATTTTGTCTCATCTCTACTGACTCCCTCCCTGCCTACTACTAGATTATTTTGAAGCAATTCCAAGACATTATCTACTACAGGTTCTTTCTCTCCACTCCAGCTCTGCCCTCTTTATCTTCATCTCAACCAAGCTTGCTATTGGGTGGCGGAAAGAGACGTGTTTCCAAGGGAATGTAACCACCAGAGGTGACAATACGAGCCACATAAGTGTGTGGCTGTAGTGACCTGGAAAGGTCTTATGGAGCAGGTAGAGTTTGAGCAGAGTTTGAAGCAAAGGAAAATCCTGATGGACAGGAATGACTAGACGGGAAGGACTTCCCAGGTAGAGGACAGCAGGTACAGAGGGACAAGGTGAGTACTTTAGGCAGTAGTGGAGGTGCTGCAAGTCTCTCCGATCTCTGCTCTGCGCTGGATGGATGAGGGTGTTTTTCTGCTAACCCAATGAAGCATTTTTATGAGTGTTGGCATAGTTGAAACAATGTTCTAGAAGGGCGAAGAAGCTTTGATAGACAGACCCTTTAAAGCACCAAAAGAAAAAAGGAATGACTTAGACATTAATTTCTGCAGCACAGCTTGCATACCTCTACTTTTTTGCAGCATATAGTTTCTAGCACAATGCTGGGCAGCCCATGGACACTCGAATGCTTAATTGATTGTAGCAACCTAGTTCTCCCTGCTTTCAAGAACTTTAAATCTACTAGAAGTTCAGGTGCTAGTTTGAGAACTACCTATATGGGGCAGTTTGTGCTGGGATCTAATAAACAAGAGACACTTGTTTATGAAAACACTTTGAATGAGGTACAGATTTGGTCAAGGATCATGTATGTTACTCTTACTATTTTGGTACTGGCATTATACCCCTGGCTTGGTTTCTTAAGGATGTCATCCACTCTTTGGTTCCTTTTTTTCCATCATGGACAGTAGAGGAAGGAACGGGTAACAGCAGGAATTTATTCAAAATAGAGAGGAACTCATTTGTGAGTGGCCTCTCCATTCTCTCTTTGGTTTACCTTCTTCTCATTCGCTGGTTAGGGATTCTTGGATTCTTTATCCTTGGGCAAGGAACAACTGTCTCCTGGTGCTTATCTCCATGGCACTTCCCACAACTAACCTGGTGGTCCTCTTGGCAGATTTGTTCCTTTGTGTGGGGAGCGAAGAAGCACTGGATTGATTATCAGTATGTCCCATATGCCAACAAGGGGAAAGAATGGGTTGGCTATGACGATGCCATCAGCTTCAGTTACAAGGTGAGACCCTGGCTCTTTCATGCTCCAGCACATGGTTTCCTACTGTCTTCCATGGGGCCCTTATTTGTACAATGCATATATGTGTATTGGGTGGAGGGTGAAAGGTGAGGATGATTAGACCAGGGGAGTTTCAGGCATGCCTACATTTTAGTTCTAATTGGGGTTTTATAATCCCATCTGTTCCAAGTCTCTATTCTGAAGAGAAGGAATCCAGGTTCTGAGGGAATAAATAGTTCTCCCAGTTCTTACAGCTTTTTGATGATCTTTTTGGTCTCTTCCTTTCCATTTGGACCAGCTAATTTCATAGCAGATAAATACCAACACAAAGTAGATCATGGTAAGTGCTCTGTAAATATTACTGACACGTAGCAGAAATGAGGAAGTCTGGGAGGGCTTCCTGAGGGAGGTGAGTATGTGTAGGAGAAGATTATGACATGGGGGAAAGGCTCAGTGGTGTAGAAAGCTTATAGCAGATTCAAAGAAGAATTTGGGTGAAGCAGAGACTTTTTATAAAGGGACTTGAATGCTGGTAAAGGTGTTCAGTCTTCATCCTGTGGACATTTTAAGGCAAAATCAGGTTTCTACAGGTGGATGACCTTTAATTTTCAAACATTTAGAGCCAAACTATGACCACCACCCTCCCTTCATGTAAGTGGTATTTTATGAAGTTGAATCTGGCAGGTTTTTACAGTGAACTGAAAGAGAACTGACATGCTCCAGTAGTTCCTAAACCTGCCTCTGTTTTGGAATCACCTGAGAGACTGGATACATATAGAAATCATTGTTCCACTCCTCAAAATTCAGTAGGTATTAGAAAAACTTTGGAAACTATTTCAGAATGCCTCCACATATGATCCTTCCAAATGCTAAGTTGGCATTTTGGGAGCTCTGGGGGTGGACACAGAGGTGTCCAAGCATGAGATAATGAGGGTCTGGACTAGGGTAGTTGGAAGGAGCAGCAGTTTAAAGGTGAGAAATTGTCAGAATGTGGCAACTGCTTGGATATTGAGACTTAAACAGAGAGAATTCACAGTTCTCCTGTTAACGGTGATACAGAAATGGCAGGTGTTGGCTGTTTTTTGTTTTTTGGGGGAAGTTTGTGTGGGAAGCACCAGAGAGGAAGGTACTCATGAAGATTCACTGTTTAGCTCTTCTGTGCATTAACACTGGATGAGGCCTGCTGGGGAGGAGAGAAATAAAAGAGCATGGGTTCTCCCCTCTGGGATCTAGCTCAGTGGTTTGGGAATGGGAAGACACAAACAAGAAAGATTAATGACTCAATGGATTTACCCAATTGGATGGAATTAACTTAATTCCCTATGACCCATAGGACATCAGAGAGGGGATTGACCCCATGTGTTGGGGGAGGCCCTGGGATGAGCAGCAGAGGGTGGTCTTGCTTTGAGGTGCAGTTACTGTAACTTGCAGAACTAGGTGAGGGGACATGAAGCCAGGGTGGGGATGGTTAAGGGATTTTGACATAGAATATCAGAGCTAAAAGAGACCTTGGGGATTATTGTTGGGAGATAATTATACCCTGGATTTCTCAGAGTTCCTGCACAGTTTGAGGATTCTGGGCAAAAGAAGCAGACAAGCTATACTAAAAATAGAGAGCTGCTTTCCTCTTTCCCCCAGAGCCATTTGCTTACCTTCAATGATTGTGAAAGTCACCTTCCCAGGGAGGACTTGTTTACATTCCAAGTTCTCTCCTCTCTCTGGAAGGGAGGAGGGCCACATATGTCAACCATCCTATATAAGCTCTGAGTCTCATAATTTCAGGGTTCTTCTCTGCAGCGCAGACCCCACTGCATATGCAGGTGAAATGAACATCTGACATTCATCACATTGTCCTTTGGGTAATTGGAACATGGAAACTGACTCAAGGTGCTATTCTGGCTATTTTGTTTTGTTTTGTTTTGTTTTTCTGTGAATAATAAATGTTCTGTCCTCTGATCCAGAGGTCTGGGGAGTTGGGGCATGTGAGTATGTGTGTGTATGTACGTGTGTGTGTGTGTATACACACAAAACTGGCAGACTAATTTGTTAGCTTGTAAGTAGCATAAAAGTCTCAGAAACTTCACAGTTTCAGACTTAATGATTGGATTCCTCCTTCCTCTTATTTTACATATGGGGAAAGTCAGCTCCTGAAAGGAGCCAATTGACTTGGCTAAGGCACACAGCTATTTGGACCTGATGGAGTCTGTCTTTTCCATCAGACTTGACAGAGAGTGCTGGCAAGATAATAATAAAACCTGGACTTGAATCTAAGCTCTGCCATTTAGTTGTAGTAGAGGTTTTAAAAAGTGTGGATGAAAGCCTTTATTTTCTCCTCTGTGAGAAGAATATAATATTTTGTGCTCTACTGCATTTTATAGCATCACTGTGAGATAAGGAAATGAATTTTAAACAGTAGAGCAATATCTACAGTTTAATACGATAATAATGGTGATTAGTGAGGTGGGGAACCCAGAGCGTTAGTAGCTAACTTTTATTGAAGATTCACTATGTGCCAGGTATTGATCCAAATATCTTATGCACAGGAACTCTTTAGGAAAACTTATGTAGCATTCCTATGTAACATAAAACATAAGATTTACCGTTTTAACCATTTTAAAGTCTGAAATCCAGTTGCATTAAATACATTCATGTTGTTGTGTAATTATCACCACCATCCATCTCCAGAACTTTTTCATCTTCTCGAATGGAAACCCTGTGCCCATTAAACAGTAACCTCCCCTTCCTCCTTCCCCCATCCCCTGGCAACCACCATTCTATTTTCTGTTTCTGTGAATTTGAGTATTCTAGGTACGACACATAAATGGAGTCACACAGTGTTTCTTATTTTGTGTCTGACTTATTTCACTTAGCATAGTGTCTTCACGCTTCATCCATATTGTATGTAGTATGTGCATGTAAGACTCTTTTGGGTCTGAAAATGTTGGACATGTTATTATTCTCTTTTTTTTTTTTTTTTTTTTTTTACAAATGAGACAGTTAAGACACATAAGGGTTACATAACTTTTTCAAGATCCCATAGCTAATAAGCAATAAAAGCTAGATTCAAATGCAGGCTACACTCCTAACCACCCTGCTACATTGCTTCCTGAGGGACTATCTTCAGTTTTTTGCCATTATACCCAGTCTAGAGACTGACAAGTATAGCAAGTTGACTGACTGTTACTTTTACAGGCATGGTTTATAAGGCGAGAGCATTTTGGGGGGGCCATGGTGTGGACATTGGACATGGATGACGTCAGGGGCACTTTCTGTGGCACTGGCCCTTTCCCCCTTGTCTACGTATTAAATGATATCCTGGTGCAGGCTGGTAAGTAGCTGTGACCTAGAAGCTGGGGTTGGAAGTTGCATAACCAGGCACTGGGTGAGTCCCTTCTGCTAGATCTAAATGCCTTGGTGAGGCAACATGACATTGAGGGGAGAGAAAAAGCTTTGCCAGGCCAATATGTTTTCCAGTCTTTGTTGGGATACTTGGCCCTTATTTGACCTCTTTGAGCTTCCTTTGTTCTATCTAAAATGGGAATAATCTGTATACTCATGACATTATTATAAGAACTAAGTGAGCTATGGAATTAAAATTCTCATAGTTAGCACTCAATATATGTTATTTATTTCTCTCTTTCTCTTACTTTCATGGGCAAGGGCTGAGGGAATTAGGTTTCTTTTGATATCTCTTTTTGATAGCAGAGGCTACCCTGGCAATTAGGAAATGGAAGCTAGCATGCAAGAGGTGAAGCATCCTTACAGATGGTTTATAATCTTCATTTTATGGGTAATGCCACTGGAGCTCAGTCAGGTCAAGTCTTTAGGTGGGCCCCCGTCCCATTGTTCACAGCATGCTGTCTCCAGCCTCCTTGCCCCTGGCTTTGTTCCTGGCGCCTCCTACAACATAGAGACATAAGAAGCTTCTCCTTGAGCATTCATCAAGTAATTATTTAGAATTAGGCCTTGAGGGCAAAGTTTTGCTGATGGTGCAGTCAGAGATGTCAAAGTGAGGGCTTAAGCACAAGGAATGGGTGGGCTCCTTTCTGGGGTCATTCATGGAAAATGTAGCAAATCCACTGCGTGCCTGCCTGTCGGTGTCTGGGGCCTGCGAACATGATGGGGTCTGGAGCAAGGCTTCAATGTGGTGGGATTTCGTCTGTCCTCAAGCAGGTATAGTATGAAATCTTACACTTCTGAATTTTTGGACCAGGTACTTCAGCCCTGGAGTGGTTCTAGTTCTGCCAGTAATTAATGGGATGAGAATGAAGTGGTAGGAATCTCATTCTTTTCTGTTGATTTTCTCTAGAGTTCAGTTCAACTTCTTTACCACAATTTTGGCTGTCATCTGCTGTGAATTCTTCAAGCACTGACCCTGAAAGGCTGGCTGTGACCAAGGCATGGACCACTGATAGTAAGATTTTGCCCCCAGGAGGAGAGGCTGGGGTCACCGAGATCCATGGAAAGTGTGAAAATATGACTATGACCCCTAGAGGTACAATTGTGACCCCTACAAAGGAAACTGTATCCCTTGGAAAGCACACTGTAGCTCTAGGAGAGAAGACTGAGATCACTGGGGCAACGACCATGACTTCTGTGGGTCATCAGTCCATGATCCCTGGAGAGAAGGCCCTGACCCCTGTGGGTCATCAGTCTGAGCCCCCTGGAAAGACCCTGACCCCTGTGGGTCATCAGTCTGTGACCACTGGACAGAAGACCCTGACCTCTGTGGGTTATCAGTCTGTGACTCCTGGGGAAAAGACCCTGACCCCAGTGGGTCATCAATCTGTGACCTCTGTGAGTCATCAGTCTGTGAACCCTGGAGGAATGACTATGATCCCTACCCATTTTCAGACTGAGACCCTTAGACAGAATACAATGGCCCCTAGAAGGAAGGCTGTGGCCCGTGAAAAGGTGACTGTCCCCTCCAGAAACATATCAGTCACCCCTGAAGGGCAGACTATGCCTTTAAGAGGGGAGAATTTGACTTCTGAGGTGGGCACTCACCCCAGGATGGGTAACTTGGGTCTTCAGATGGAAGCTGAAAACAGGATGATGCTGTCCTCCAGCCCTGTCATCCAGCTCCCGGAACACACTCCTCTAGTTTTTGACAACCGCTTTGTTCCCATCTATGGAAACCATTCCTCTGTCAACTCAGTAACCCCTCAAACAAGTCCTCTTTCTCTAAAAAAAGAAATCCCAGAAAACTCTGCTGTGGATCAAGGAGCCTAGGCCCCGCTGGTGTCAGAAACCAGGGAAAACCCTTGTCTTTTCTTCCAAGTGACATGTTGGAAGCCTCCTCATCCCAGGGCAAAGCAGGCATCAAAACCACAATAGGCCAATCTCTTTTCCATTAAATAAACTGTAAACACAAGAACCCATTGAGTTCTCTGAGATTCTTTTCTTGAATTGAACTCTGCAACTCAGTTGTCAGCTTCTCCCTTTCAAGGTCATCTTCCCCACTGCTATTTTTGGAAAGAGGGAGTTTGTGTCTAGTGTACAATGATGCTGTCCTGTGTGGATTATGTGCCTCCTTCTTTGCTATGAGCAACTGCTCACTTCACTGTTGGTTGGAGCCAGAATCTCTTCTAGAACAGTTTCCACCATCCTCAAGGGGAGCTGATATGGGGAGGGGGAAGTTGAGTCTTCCAATTATATTCTCTCTTTGGTAAAATCCTTGTTTTCCCTGAAAAAACAACCCCATCTGTTCTCTCCTCAAGAAGTGTTTGAGGAAAAGGTATAAAAAAGGTACTTTAAAAATTATTTTCTTATAGTATTACCTTCACACTTCTGCTAGGTCTCCTCTAGAAACACCAGTTCTCACACATTAAACCTTTAATCCACCCAGGGAACATTTTCCTAGGTATGACTGTCCCTCATAAGTTGCTATAGATGCCGGATCAGTTTCTAGCCCTCCAATTCTAGGAGCTAGTGCTACACAGAGTGGGTGCCATACCTATTATTGTGTTACTTTTTCTTTTGGAAGCGTAGCCTCCAAGTCTTTAAGCCGGAGTCTGAAATTAAAATGTCCATAGGACCAGGCACCTGCCATAAAGATTGAAGCATGTGAAAGCACATGGCCATCTGTTTAACAGTACCTAGGTCACATATGAAACCCTTTTGCCTTGACAAAAAAAAATTATCTGAGCATGATGGCTCGTGCCTGTAGTCTCAGCTACTTGGGAGGCTGAGGTGGGAGGATAACCTGAGCCCTGGAGATTGAGGCGCATTGAGCCACGATGGTGCCACTGCACTCCAGCCTGGGTGACAAAACAAGACCCTGTCTCAAAATAAATAAATAAATAAATATTTCTGATGAATCTGAGTTGTTTTTCTGCCCCGTCTTCTGCATGTACTTTATTCAAGGGCAACTTGCCTTCCAGTTTCTAATTTATCTGTGTTTTTTTTCTTATTTATAAGCTTCCTTGAACTTATCTCTTAGCCATACATTGATTGGGTCTTCTGTCTATCATCTAATCCAAAGCATAGATCAATGGGTGGTCAAGATTCTTGCCTCTGTTTATGATAGTTGTTAGTTGCAGATAATGGAATCCACTAAAGGTAATTTAAGAAAAAAGACGTTAGATGGTATTAGAGTTTCTGGGAGGATCAGGAAACCAGAATGGGATACTATACATCTGGAAACAATATGTCCAGGAGATATGGATGACTCACTTTTTAAGACATACTGTTAAAGGTCTCAGCTTTTACCCTACTTGCAACCTAACAACCTAGCCTTTTGCCGTGTGTGTATGCACACTACAGAAAAACAAGACCTGTGGGTCAGAGACAAGTCAATGTATTAATAATAGCAAAAGCCAGATCAAAATCTTTTGCCAGTTCCACAAGCTACAAGGGAGATGCAATGAGGACCAAACTGTGCCTGCACATTCAGTGGGTGCATTTCAAGAGAGAAACCCCAAATTAGGAAACTATGATGTTATATATATGGCTGCTGATGACCAGCCCATTTTTCCCCTCTTCTTCCTTATTGAGAGATAGAGATTTATCTGCAGTACTCAAGGCTATTTGCTATTCGAATATCCTTGAAAAGATAGTCCAAGATGTGCAGAAAGGCCAGATCCATGGAGAATACCTTGGGACTATTCTAGCAGTAATCCCACTGCTGTCACTGCCTGCAGCTCAGCATCCGTGATGTTGGAGACTGGATACTAGAATCTCTACCTCAGCTTTTCCAGAAGAGCTGGTCTCACCTATACATTAATTACCTTTATTCTATAATTCACCTAAGTTTCCTATAGGCACATTTGCTTAGCAGAACCTAAGTCACCGATGAAATCTTTACTTCAGGGAATCTGGGAATTCTAGGTTTAGCTTGCTAGCCTATGTCACAGGAAAGCACACTGGAGGGGGTTAGAATGAGTACTGAGTTAGGCAATGTTACAGCTGTAAGGATCACTCTGGGGGTATGCAACATACATACATACATATTAATTATTCTTCTCATACTTGAGTATCCTAACAACAATTGCAAAAAGCGCCCTTACCTAATATAATGCAAAAATTCATCCTCTCAATGAAAATGTGGTAGCGATAGGGGCAACTAAAAATGGAATACGAACCGTAACAAATGAATTCTACTTAACAACAACAATGTAACTGCACTGAAGAGGTTAGGAAAGAAAAGTACTAATCTTGGTAATTTTAACTTTGGAAAATAGGATTTTGAATTTATATGGAAAGGCTAAAGACAAAAAGAACTATACACAAATACTGTACTCTAGTTAGTAGATTTATTTCTTACCGGTGTATACATTAGCAATTTTTTTTTTTTTTAAAAAACCTTTATTTTAGGTTCACGGGCAGGTGTGAAGGTTTGTTACACAAGGTAAACTTGTGTCACAAGGGTTTGTTGTACACATTATTTCATCAGCCAGGTATTAAGCCCAGTACCCAATAGTTACCTTTTTCCCCTCCTCCCACTTCTCCCACCCTCCACCCTCAAGAAAACCTCGGTTTCTGTTGTTTCCTTCTTTGTGATTATGAGTGGTCATCATTTAGCTCCCACTTGTAAGTGAGAACGTGTGGTATTTGTTTATCTGTTCCTGCATTAGTTAGCTAAGGATAATCGCCTCCAGCTCCATCCATGCTCCCACAAAATACATGATCTTGTTTTTTTGTGTGTGTGTGGTTTTCTTTTTTTTTTTGAGACAGGGTCTTGCTCTGTCTGTCGCCCAGGCTGGAGTGCAGTGGCGCGATCTCTGCTCACTGCAAGCTCCGCCTCCCGGGTTCACACCATTCTCCTGCCTCAGCCTCCCAAGTACGACTTACAGAATGGGTAAGACTACGGGCGCGTGCCACCAAGCCCAGCTAATTTTTTGTATTTTTTAGTAGAGACGGAGTTTCACCATGTTAGCCAGGATGGTCTCAATCTCCTGACCTCGTGATCCACCCGCCTCGGCCTCCCAAAGTGCTAGGATTACAGGCGTGAGCCACCCCGCCCGGCCGATCTTGTTGTTTTTTTTTTGTGGCTGCATAATATTCCATGGTGTGTATATACCACATTTCTTTATCCAGTTTCTCACTGATGGGCATTTAGGTTGATTCCAGGTCTTTGCTATTGTGAATAGCGTTGCAATGAACATTCACCTGCACGTGTGCTGTATCCTTTTTTTTTTTTTTTTTCTGAGGCAGGGTGTCACTCTGTCACCCAGGCTGGAGTGCAGTGGCACAATCATGGCTCACTGCAGCCTTGACCTCCCCAGGCTCAGGTGATCGTCCCATCTCAGCTTCCCTGGTAGCTGGGACCACAGGCATGCACCACCACACCCGACTAATTTTTGTATTTTTGGTAGAGACAGGGATTGGCCATGTTGCCCAGGCTGATCTCAAAGTGCTGGGATTATAGCTGAGAGCCGCCGTACCTGGCCACATGTGTCTTTATGGTAGAGCGATTTCTATTCCTCTGGGTATATACCCAGTAATGGGATTGCTGGGTTAAATGGTAGTTCTGCTTTTAGCTCTTTGAGGAATAGCCATACCGTTTTCCACATCGGTTGAACTAATTTACACTCCCATCAACAGTGTATAAGTGTTCCCTTTTCTCTCCAACCTTGCCAGCATGTTATTTGTTGACGTTTTAATAATAGCCATTCTGACTGGTGTGAGATGGTATCTCATTCTGGTTTTGATTTGCATTTCTCTGATGACCAGTGATGTTGAGTTTTTTTTTCATATGCTTATTGGCCACATGTATGTGTTCTTTTGAAAAGTGTCTGTTCATGTCCTTTGCCCACTTTTTGATGGGGTTGTTTGTTTTTCTCTTGTAAATTTGTTTAAGTTCCTTATAGATGCTGGCTATTAGATCTTTGTCAGATGCATAGTCTGTAAATATTTTCTCCCATTCTGTAAGTTGTCTGTTTACTCTGTTGATAGTTTCCTTTGCTGTGCAGAAGCTCTTAAGTTTTAGATCCCACTTGTCAACTTTTCCTTTTGTTGTGATTGTTTTTGGCAACTTGTCATGAAATCTTTGCCCATTCCTATGTCCAGGATGGTATTGCCTAGGTGTCTTCCAGAGTTTTTATAGTTTTTGGTTTTACATTTAAGTCTTTTTTTTTTTGAGATGGAGTCTTGCTCTGTCGCCCAGGCTGGGGTGCAGTGGCGCAATCTCGGCTCACTGCAAGCTCCGCCTCCCGGGTTCATGCCATTCTCCTGCCTCAGCCTCTCCGAGTAGCTGGGACTACAGGCACCCGCCACCACGCCTGGCTAATTTTTTGTATTTTTAGTAGAGACGGGGTTTCACCGTGGTCTCGATCTCCTGACCTTGTGATCCGCCCACCTCGGCCTCCCAAAGTGCTGGGATTACAAGCGTGAGCCACTGCGCCTGGCCACATTTAAGTCTTTAATCCATTTTGAGTTGATTTTTGTATATGGTGTAAGGAAGGGGTCCAGTTTCAATCTTCTGCATATGGCTAGCCAGTTCTCCCAGCACCTTTTACTGAATAGGGAGTCATTTCTCTTTTGTTTTTATCAGCTTTGTTGAAGATCAACTGGTCATAAGTGTGCATTCTTACTTCTGGGCTCTCTACTCTGTTCCATTGGTCTATGTACCTGTTTCTGTACCAGTACAATGCTGTTTGGTTACTGTAGTCCTGTAGTATAGTTTAAAGTTGGGTGATGTCTCTAGCTTTGTTCTTTTTGCTTAGGATTGCCTTGGCTATTCAGGCTCTGTTTTGGTTCCATATGAATTTTAAAATAGTTTTTTCTAGTTCTACGAAGAATGTTCGTAGTTTGATAGGAATAGCATTGAATCTGTAAATTGCTTTGGGCAGTAGGCCATTTTAATCATATTGATTCTTCCTATCCACAAGCATGGGATATTATTACATTTGTTTGTGTCTTCTCTGATATCTTTGAGCAGTGTTTTATAATTCTCATTGTAGAGATCTTTCATCTCCCTGGTTAGCTGTATCCCTAAGTATTCTATCCTTTTTGTGGCAATTGTAATTCCCAAATTAGAAAGGGATTGCCTTTCTAATTTGGCTCTTGGCTTGGCTGTTGGTGTATAGGAATGCTAGTTATTTTTGTACATTGATTTTGTGTTCTGAAATTTTCTAAAGTTGTTTATCAGCTGAAGGAGCTTTTAGGCTGAGACTATGGGTTTTTTTAGATATAGTATCATGTGGTCTGTAAACAGAGATAGTTTGACTTTCTCTCTTCCTATTTACATGCCATTTTTTTTCTTTCTCTTGCCTGATTACTCTGGCTAGGAACAATTCTTAAACTACCTCATGTATCTTCCAAAAGTAAGCAAGTAAATAAATGTCCTGTAGATAATGAGAGCTGTGTTTCTCACTGTCAGAGAAATAAGTTATAAATAGGGAAAGAGAAGAGGCTAGAATGAACCCTTTGGTATTGGAATTGAAGGTATTTCAGTATTTAATTATGGTTTTATTTAAATATATTTAAAAATATATATTATAATAATATATTTTAAAATATATTTAAAACCATGATTATATATCCATACAGAAATTGATATAAAAATATGTATAACATATATTTCCCAGCTTTAACTGCTGAGAGGCCCTTGAAACAATTATAATATTATAATAATATATTTATAAATATGTATTTAAAAATATATTTAAAACCATGATTATATATCCATACAGAAATTGATATAAAATATGTAAACATAAATATATTTCCCAGCTTTAACTGCTGAGAGGCCCTTGAAGCAATTATATTCCAGTAGCAATAAGTATATCTAGTGCCCAGATATTGGTTTTTAAATTCCATTCTTCAATAAAAAGGAACCAGGAGTCCCTGAAGAAATGGCTGATTCTTGGGCTGAGGTGAAGAAAGTAGAAGAAAAGACTGTAACATCTTATGGTTACAGAGAGTAGTAAAGAAGTGCAGGCCGGGCGCGGTGGCTCAAGCTTGTAATCCCAGCACTTTGGGAGGCCGAGGCGGGCGGATCACCAGGTCAGGAGATAGAGACCACGGTGAAACCCCGTCTCTACTAAAAATACAAAAAAATTAGCCGAGCGTGGTGGCGGGCGCCTGTAGTCCCAGCTACTCAGAGAGGCTGAGGCAGGAGAATGGCGTGAACCCGGGAGGCGGAGCTTGCAGCGAGCCGAGATTGCGCCACTGCACTCCAACCTGGGTGAGAGAGCAAGACTCCGTCTCCAAAAAAAAAAAAGAAGTGCTTAAAAAGATGGTTGAGCCATGTCAAAATGATACAAGATCCACCTTGAAGATGTTCCCAATGGCCAATCAAATCTGGGACAATTTGAGCAACAAAGTAAATGATAAATATAATAATAAAATGAATTATAGTTCACAGAATAAGGTAAATATCAGGAGTCTATACTGTTATCAATAAATAATTGAATAAATAAATAATTAGGGAAGAAACGGCAGCTCTTCCTTACAATAGAATGCCACTTAATAAATGTAAAAGTGGTAGAAACAGAAAATCATGATTTGGCAAACACTACATGGTAATAATTGCTAGAGACAAGAAATATCATGGGATGTTAAAATTATTGTATAAAAATATGATAAGAAACAGGATATTTGCACAGTCTCAAAATATTCTGCTGCAAAATTTTAATTATAAAGGGAAAATAGTAACTTTATAATGAATGAAGCAAGGCAGACACAATTTAAACCAAATGATCAAAGTTGACATTACTTTCTCATCAACAGTGAGACATGTCAACATTATGTAACACCCGATGTACTGAGAAAGACACAATATCAGTTCTGTGATATTCTTTTCAAAAATACATAACTTGAATTCAAACATAGAAAAACATCAGACATACCCAAATTGAGAAACATTCTAAAAAGATAACTGGCCGGTCCTCTTCAAATGTGTGCAGGCCATTAAAGACAGGAATTGTTCCAAGTTGGAGGAGACTAAGGAGATATGACATCTAAATGCACTATAGGGTCATGGATTGCATCCTGGAACAAAGAAGACGTTTTCTTCAAGATAGGGTTAGTATAGAAAAAATCTTACCATGTCCATTGCTACACTGGCCTGTGACACCTCTCACCTGGGTTACTAAGATAGCCTTCTTGGCTTCTCTGCTTTAAACCTTGTCCCCTGTGCTCTATTCCCAACCCAGCAGCCAAACTTTAGTCTTATAATGTTCCTTCACAATGGCCCCTGATTTCACTCAGGGTGAAAGACAAAGTGTTTACAACGGCCTAGGAGGCTCTCCAGGATCAGGCCTCTCTCCTCACACCGTGCTGCAGTTCTGGCCATCTCCTTGTTGTTTCTTGAACACCCAGACGCGGTTCTGCCTCAGGACCTTTGAATGAACTGTTCTCCAGGCCTAGAACACTCTTTTCTCAGACGTTCCATAGCTCATTACCTCCATTCTGTCTTTTATTTAGTAATTCCTTTTTCAACAAGGCTTAAGCTGATCACCCCGCTGAATACTGCAAACTGCATGCTCCCTGCCCCCACACTCTTGATGTTCCTTACCCTGACTTACTTTTTCTTCATTCCATAGCAGCAAACCTTAGCTTTTTGAGGAACCATCACACTGGCTTCCACAGCAGATGTACTATTTTACATTCCCATCACAGTGTATGACAGTTCCAATTTCTCTACATCCTTGCCAACACTCATTTTCTATTTTTTATTATAGTCACCTTAGTAGGTGTGACATGGTACCATTTTGTGGTTTCAATTTGCATTTCCCTGATCATTAATGATGTTGAGCATGTTTTCTTGCACTTATTGGGCATATTTAATCCTCTTTTGAGTTTTTTTTGTTTATTATATTTTAATTTCCATGGTTTTATTTTATAAACTGTTCTTGCTTCATAATTGCCCTCACTAGTTTCATAACCTCCTTTTCTTTTTTGTGGGTGCTATTTCTACTTTATATATTGGAACGTTAATATATACTATTTCAAAATCATTTTTTCCAATCATCGTCCTTTTATGAATATTTCCATTCATGTTTTCCCATTTGTCCGATCTGCTGACTGAAAGACATTTTCTAATTCTTGTTCAAAGGATCATCGTCATCTGACCATGCTTCCTCAGTGGCCCTACAGTGTACATCACCCCAGGGCAAGTCCTGTGTTTCCTGCTCAGTTCAGTGTCCTCCCCTTGTGCAGGTGGATCAACTTGGACCAGTATCTGGTCCCTGTGTGATGTGGATCTCGTCTAGTCTCAGACTCTCATTTGTCTCTGCTTTTGGCCACAGGCAAGGTTTCTACAGCCTTAACTTATCACATTGCCTGGGAGTGATCGTTTTCTCCCGTTTCACACTTCTTCCTGTTCAGGTGCAGAGCTGGGTGCTGCAGCAGCTGCAGGCTGCTAGAGTCTGCTGAGACAGCATGCCAGAACCAGGAAGGGAAAACCCCTTTTCTCCTACAGTGTTTCTCTAGCATCCTGTACTGACGAAGCCTAAAATCATGCCAGCTGGCAAAGGAAAGCTATTTAAAAGGTCCAGTACCATATTTGCAGAGCAAGCAATAGAGAATGAATGAATCTGGAACTGAGAGATAATATACTGATAATGCTCAGTAGATTACAAATATCTTCGCCAACTCTTTAACCCTTTCAATGATGCCTTTAGAGAAACAGAAATTCATAATTTTAATTTGTTCCAAGTTATAAGTTATTTCCTTTATAGTTAATGAGTTATTTTTGTGTCCTGTTTAAGAAATCTTTCTTGCTAAGGTTATGACAATTTTTAAATGTTATTTTCTAATAGCATTACTGTTTTATCTTTCACTAGAATTGATTTTTTTGCATGTGATGTGAAGTAGTCATTTTCCATGTGGTTATTTAATTACCCAGCACCATTCATTGAAAATACTATCATTTTTTTTTCCACTGCTTTTCAGTGCCACCTTGGTTATAGATAAAATATCCATAATGAATCTATTTCTGGACTCTCTGTTCTGGTTGTCTGTGTCTCAGTTGTCCCACATGTAACTATATCTAACCAAATAGATCCTTCACCATTTAGTTTCTAGGTCTACTCCATCTAATTAACCACATCTTACATCCTGAGTTTATCATTACCTTAATTTCTTGAGATATAAGTTCAATTGTGGTAGGTGAATTTCCAGAGTATATATCTTTATTGTAGTTGTTTTAACTTTACAAAAAGGGTCTTATATACTTTATGGGGGACTTTTAAAAAACCTAACATTATATGTACTATTTATGGTTTCTCCAGAAAATGTTGAGGGTTTAGCTGAGGCACACATGAGCTAAGCTGCCTCTATGTAATGTCTGCCAGTGTTTGTCCTAATCTCCATCTCAGGCTAGCTGAACACCTTCCCCTGCCTTAGAATTTCTCATTTCCTTCCCATCTCACTCTCCACACTCTTTTACTCCTGCGTCCTAGGATCACCTTGCAATTAAACTACCTTCTCACAAGTCAGGCTCTGTTTTCAGGCAAAGTCGAACCAGGGCAGTGGATAACTAGCTGCCTCTGGCACCACCCCTCATAGTTAATAATAGCAGAAATAATATGACACTTACCAGGCACTAGACATCAGACTAGGCAATTTACATATTGTACTTTATTTAATGTGTATAATAGCTTACGATGTAGTCACTACTTGTTATCCCCATTTTGCCAACGATGAAACAAGCACAGAAGTTGTTAAGTTCAGTCATGTGCCGCGTAAGACAATTTGGTCAACAATGAACTGCATATATGATGGTGGTCCCATAAGATGATCATATTGTGCATTTACCGTACCTTTTCTATGTTTAGATACACAAATACTTACCATTGTGTTATAATCGCCCACAGTGTTCAGTAAAGTAACAGGTTGTATAGTTTGTAGTCCAGAAGCAATACCATATACCCTAGGTGTGTAGTAGGCCATACCATCTAGGTTTGTGTAAGTACACTCTATGATGTTTGCACAATAACGGAATTGCCTAACAACACATTTCTCGGAGCACGTCTCCATATTTAAGGGACGCACAACCATGGCTTGTCTGAGGTCACATAAGTAAGTGGCAGAGCCAGGATGCAAATCAGAGCTGTCTGGTGTCTGAGTGCATGCTCTCAACCACTTTTCTATACTTCCTCTCACTGCCCAAGGTACATCACGAAGATTTCATAAAAGACAGGTGAAATAGAACTATGTGAACAGAATGCAAATGTAAAGTAAGATGCTAATATTTATTAGGCTGAAAGATCACAGAGGGCATAAACAGATGTCTATCCATTATTTAGCCCCACTGCACCTACTCTGTGGTGGTCAGTAGAGCTGGATGATTGATAATTATGACCACAAGCAAAGTTCATCATGGCCAAAGAATAGAACTTGAACGTTCACATTTCCCTTCTTCTGTGAGGCGTATGCCCTTTCCCCATATCTACTCTCTAAAGACCTGACAAATGCCAGTTAACCCAAGAGCTGGGAGAACCTGGGACAAAGTTGGGTCCCTCACATTAAGGCTTAGTTTCCTTAACATCAAGTGTGGCAGAAGCATGATGTTGTAGCAAAAGCCTAAGTGGGTACAAAAAGACCCTCTTATTAAAAGATTAGATCATATTTAGTGCCAATCCTGAACAAACTATACTTGATTATTTCAGCTAGTTCTGGAAGGAAAGGGGTCTACCTCTCAGGCCTGAGTGTCTCAGTAAGTACTTTAAATGTAGCTGCTTACAAGTCAGTCTGGTGCTCTAAATGTTATGACCTTTTTAACCCCAGAATGACATGTAAGGTTCTAGGGGGTCATTCAGATTGGAGGGCAGACCCAATCCACTAGCTGCCCTGGGGCGTCCTCCTCTGACTTCAGGCCAGGCCCAAGGACTTAGTAGATAGGTTTATTTTGATTCCTGCCATATCCCCAGTGCTTACTGCTCTGCTCAACACATAGTAGGACCTCAGTATATATGTTGACTCACAGACTAAATGGATGATGTCATCGGAAAGGGGCAATTTTTTGGTTTTTGAGTTTTATGTCAATCTGGGAAAGCCAACCAAATCAAGACCTTCCCACTCCACACTGAGGAACACAATACATGTTTTAATCTGCCTTAAGTGTTTTCTGTATCTAGCAAGCCCAAATCCCATCCAAACCCTTGATTTGTATAGGCTAACAGCCTCCTATGACCAGGGCTTAGTGGTAGAATATATAAAATTGGCTCCTGGGAATTAGAACTAGAGAGCAGGGGCCCACAAATATTTCACTAAAATGAAATCACCCAACTCAGCACCCAACAGGAACCCACAGACCCAGACACGCATGTGTACACCACAAGTCAGTAGATGGAGATAGCACTGTGCACTAGTCTTTATGTTCTCATACAGCAGCTATAAGCCCCTGTCCCTCCCTGGGCTCCAGGCTGCCAGACCAGAGGGCCACAGTAATGCAGAAGAAGAAGAGCAACTCTGTCCTCAGTCCTGGAGAGTCTGTGTATAAGAGGAGCACGTGAAGGTAGTCACAGCTGCTTAATTATAATACAGGCTTAGGTAGGCCACACGGTTCCGATGCTTTCTAAAGTCTTTGTCTGTGGACAGCTGCAATGAAAGAATGTTGTCTAGATCAATATTCTAATGAGAACCCTCTGCCTCTGGTCTTCCCAGTTATGCAAAAAAAAAAAAACTGTACATTATGGAGGTGAATCCCAACTCCATAGTAATCTAGCCTTAGTGATTCTCCCAAAATTTGTATGTACATCTACCCTTTATCATCTTACTATAGTGTATACCATGCTAGGAATTATTTACTACTTAGTAAATCCCCAAGCAGTTGGTGGGCTTCTTGAAGTCAAGGACTATATGTTTAATTCTTGAGTTGTTACCCATAGGCCCTAATGCAATAATGTTAATACATTCGGCATTTAATAAATAATTGTAGAATTAATGAAAATTTCCACTAGGAAAGAAAAAAGCACCTCTGGAATTATGATAGCTAACAGATTGAAAAATTACTATGTTATCAGGTACTGTGTTAAATGATTTTCCACATTTTCTTTATAACCTTATCGGATTCATTCTATTGTAATACCCATTTTACAGATTAAAAAACTGAGGCTTTGAAAAGTCAAAAGATTTGCTCAAGATTACACAACAAGTAAATACTGCAGCTAGTATTTGAATCCAGGCAGTTTTGTCCCCAGAATCCATGCTCTTAGCTGAATTCTCTATGGCTCCTCAGTGATCTAGTACTCAAGGGATATGTTGGAAAGAGCAACGTATTAGGAGTCACAAGATCCGGGTTCCAGTTGTGAAACCTGCACAAATCACTTAATCCAAAGTTATTTAGGGATCAAATAAGAAAATGTCACTTTTGTTTAGTCATATATACCTTTAAGAATCTAATGAAATAGTGTAATTCTCCAAAAAGTTCCTCACATTCATATACACACAAAATTGTGCATATAATCTTTTGGGATCAAGGACTTCCTGAAGTTCATTCACAGACCCCTAATTAAGAGTCCCTGATACCTATGAAAGTACTAGATCGAATAAGAGTCTTCTACAGAAGTCCAATCTTATTACCTCAGCTTTTAGGGTTCTTTTCTGTAGACATGGAACCTGAGCCCAGTCTGGAGATCCAAATTTCATTGGCCAGGCAATTTTTGGCGGTGGCTTCTTCTCTGGGTTGTATGCACCAGGGCTAGAAATAAAAATACAAGCATCATGTCTAATGAGTTAGTGACCATACACAAACTCCATCAGTACCAGAGCCGTCCCTGAACTAGGCCTAACCTCTTGGAAAAAGGCAACAGATTGATTAGCTTTTTAATTAAGCATGGGATTCCTTTACCTGTTAATGTATTTCAAGTTAGATGTTAGCGTTAAACATCTAACTTGACAATCTTGACATCCAGTTAGAGCACAGATCGACTCCAGATTAAAAGATATTTCTGTACCTCAGTATCTATAGCTGAGAGACGAGAAGGTCCTAGAAGCGGTGGGTGATGAAAGAGATCTAAAGCAGTGATGAATTAGTACTGCCCACTATTTAAAGTTGGTGATAAAAGTGCCGTGATAATCTATCTGCAATGTAGGCAAAGCAAAGCAAAGCATAGCCAGTTAAATTTTCTCGACAATGGGGTCATTTAAAAATTGTCTTTGTTCATCACACTTTGTCTTTTGGTGTAGACTCTTTACTGTCAGGAAATAACGGACTGGACATGGGGGTCAAGACTCAATGCTTCTACTTCCTTAATGCAACTTGAGAAAGTTACATTCACTCTGTGATCCTTGGATTTCTCATCAATAAGAGAAAGTCCTTGATCTTTTGCCCTACAAGTCTATACATTCTGAATAGCTTCCTAAAGCATTGAGAGTAAGCCTGTTGGCCTGCAAGGCCTATGTGCTCCAGCATGCCCTCCATTTCTGTCTCATTTCCTACTTGCTCACTACACTCTAGCCATGCTAGCATGCCTTTTTGTTCACATCAAATTCCTTCCCAATTTATAGCCTTTGCACTTGCTGTTCCTTCTGCTAGGAATGCTCGGTCCCCAGATCTTCACAGGGCTGGCTCAGTCTTGTCATTTACATCTCAGGTTAACTGCCATTTCTTCAACCCTTTCTAAAGTAGACTCCAGGCCATCACTCCCTATCATATTGTCATCCTGTTGTACCTTCTTTGTAGCCTGGACAACCTACTTCCTGGTTTGTCCATGACAGTCCCTACCTTATGGCTGTTGTCTTGGTAGAATTATTAATAGGCCCCCTTTTACTCTCAGAAGTGTCATGGTTTGACTAACAACTTATATGGTCACTCTATTACTATTGATATTTTCTTGTATATTTGCTTGTGCTCTGTCTGGACTCTAGAATGTAAGCCCCAAGAAATCAGGAGCCTTGTGTGATGGATTTACTGCAAAATCTATCAAACCTATAAAACTGCCTGGCATATTAGTAAAAATTCATTGAATGAGTAACTATGATTCTACATTCTACAATGCCAGAAATCTATGAGACAATTAATTAAATCTCTGAATGGTTCCTTATTTAACTGGGATGGTTTGGATGTCATTCCTTCTTTATGTGCTTCTTTTCTTATTACGTACTTCTTTTCCTCCTATTGCTTTTTTGTTGAAGTGCACCAAAAGAGAGGAGACATACCTGGGATAGTAAGTGTCCTTTGGGTAGTTCTTAAATCGAGGCACCAAGACATTAAATGGAGCAAAATTTTGTTTGTGTTTTTCCTGCTGAGGACTTACTTTCTGGTACATGCCTGCATGAGGTGTCGTTTCCTGTTTCCAAGAAAAAGATCACTATGTTACAGAGTGATATGTATATATATACACATAAAGCCTTCCAGGTAGAAAAAACAGAATCATCCTCTTTCTGTTCATAAATCAGCTATGGTTCAGCCACCTCAAGCTACAGAAGTAAGTCTTCGGTAGGTAGAAAACCGACATATGGGTGTGGTTCAGCTACCTAGTGATACATAATGTATAAGTTGTAGAAATAAATATAGGATGGGTAGAGAACCAAGGCAACTTATCACAGCCACTACCCTTAAGATCTCACTCAGAGATTTGAGAGATAGTATCTCTGCTCCTTAAGCTCAAGAGTCAGGAAAATGTCCAATAAGAGATTAGGATCCCCTACTGAACTTTACACTTGAAACCCAATCATACAAAAGGGTGGAAAAATTGGAATTTGTTTTTTAACTGACAAGATAATATAATGTATATAAACACAAGCTTCAAATGTTTAACCTCAGGCATCTCAACACTTAAAGCCCTGTGTTGGGACCATTTCTTCACTAAATTGTTTTCCACTCTCCCCAGTACACTCACACCCATATTTGCAATGTTAATGCCCAAGCTTTTCAGATAGGCTTTTTATTATTTTTATTTTTATTTTTTTTGAGACGGAGTCTTTCTCTGTCCCCCAGGCTGGAGTGCAGTGGCGCGATCTCGGCTCACTGCAAGCTCCGCCTCCCGGGTTCACGCCATTCTCCTGCCTCAGCCTCCCGAGTAGCTGGGACTACAGGTACCCGCCAACACGCCCGGCTAATTTTTTGTATTTTTAGCAGACACGGGGTTTCACCGTGTTAGCCAGGATGGTCTCGATCTCTTGACCTCGTGATACGCCCGCCTCGGCCTCCCAAAGTGCTGGGATTACAGGCTTGAGCCACCGCGCCCGGCCTCAGATAGGCTTCTTAACAGCTTTTGCTTAAATGCCTACTTTTCTTTAATTTCAGGGCATATTCTTTTAGATCACCCCCCTCTTGCTCTCTGCCCTTTGCACTCCTGTGCAAATGCGTGCAAGAATGTGGATAACACTAAAATCCCAGCACATTACCTTCTGTATTGGCTTAAACCTCACAGCTGTTCTGGCTCCCAAAGTATATCCTTTTATACTGGTTGGGATCTTAGATAAGTAGTATGCCAAGCCATATCCCTTTGGGTGGTACATTAAAAAACAAACAAACAAACAAACAAAAAAGAAAAAACAACGCATAGTCAGAGAACATCAGGGCCATCGAAATGGAGTGAGCTTAGCATGTTCCCATCTGAACCTTCTCTGCAAGGGATTATTCTTTCTTGTCTTGACTCCTTTGAGGTCAAGACCATAGAATTACACAAGTAATACAGGTAACTTTGTAGAGGGGTGTGGCTGGATACGTAGACTATAGGACATTGCCATATATTCGAATGAATCAGTCTTCGGAGCCCCACAGAGCTGAACTTACTCTAATGCAACTGTCAGCCTGAGGTTTGGAGGAATGGGAGGGTAACTGGTATTGGCTCAGAGGCCTTTGGAAGTGAGGACGGAGTAGGGATTATATGAAGCTAGGGCTTGCGTTTAATGGAGGTGCAAGGCGGGGAGCAATAATCCTTTAATCTCTGGCATTGGCTGAAACAGCTGCTTGCAGAAGAACAGAGCCCTTTCTTATGCTGGGACTCTGAAGATCTCAAGTCCCATATAATTTTTTCTTTTACGAAACTTGGAAACTTGGCTATCCGTCAATAGCCGGGGAACGGAGGCGCATCTAAGGGGAGGTAAATACTCACATCTGATAAGTAACACCCAGGCCCTCTGTGGGGTGATCCCCTAAGAGGGACAAACTTGTTCCCAATCAAATTTGGGGGATGGAAGTGAGGAAAAAGTTTCCTCTGTTGACATGTTCCAAAAGGGTAGTTATCCGCAGCGTCTAAAATAAAGAGGAGAGGCTCCACGTGAGGGACGGCACCTGGGTCTACGTGAGCGCGTTCCGGGAGGGGAAGGTCGGGGAGACTGAGCAGAGCACAGGGCCCAACCGTGCGCTTACAAAACCTCGCCAAACTCCATGGAGAGGGGCGAACTGCACTTCCTCCCACTTCGTCTTTCCCAAATTCCCCACCCTTCCCCCTATCGGCCCTCTATTCTAGGCTTCTGGCAGCCCTCCTCACCTGCTTTGCTGTAGCACATCGCGAGCTGCTAGGGCTAGCACTTGTGTACTGCGTTGCCAAGGAAACGAAGGCTAGTCCCGTGATTCCCAGCTGCGGAGTGCGGGGATGGGGAGAGGGCCCGAGCGCGCCTGCGCGGCAAGTTGCGGCGTCCACCGAGCCATTACTGGGGCAGGAACCCGCACCTTGGAGCCCAAAGCCCAGGGGATTGTAAACTCAGTAGCTGGGCTGCCGGTAGAGGGTTTCCTGGATTCGCGGCTGCAGGGGCTGCAGGGTTGACGGGGCGGCAAATAGCTTTGGAAGCTGGGCCAAGAAGAATGCGCTGTTGTAGAGGGAAGGACAGTGGGGTTCTGAACGTCCCGAAGTCCAGGCCACCAGCAAGTAAAGTGAAAGTAGAAAGGCAGCCGCTGTAGCGTACCGGGGTGGACTCCCTGGGTAACACCCCAGCAGAGGAGTAGGGGGCAGAGTTGAGCTGACAGCTAGTTCCATATTAGGCTCTTAGACCATTTTTCCTTTTCCTCAAGCCCCTCCAATCAGGTTGCCCATTCTATCCCGGGGGGCCGGGGGAGGGGGCGCGAGGTTTTAAAAGAACTGGAGGCCTTGCGTGGACCGGGTAGAATGCCACGGAATCAGAGAAGACTAATAGTTTTTTTTTCACAAGTTGGGGCAGTCAAATTTCTAAGCCCCAGTTTTCTCATCTCTAAATTGGGAATAAAAATTCCTCTATATAGGGTTGTTGAGAGGATCAAGATGACAGGATTAAAACAGTTCAGAACGTGGTACTTGGTGGGTGACATACAACAGGTTATTATCACTGAAAATAATAACTGAAGAAAAAAAGATCAGAGTGTGTTTTGTCTTTTTTGCCTTTGCCATGGATATTGATACTAGCTTGTTTTCACTAGATTTTTAGGATGGCTTTAGGAGTTGTCCAGGTGTTAGAGGTAACAGAACACCAAGGATGACTGGTCCATACTTTGACCCTTTACAGGTGTTGACCCTGGAATCTACACATACTCCGCGTTAGCACGGCCTTCAGGGATGATTTTTATAGATCTAAGGTAGACTTTCCTAAAAGGGTGACAGTGACTCCCAGAGGGTGTTTTGGAAATTTGTGGAAGAATTTTTGCTTGTTAAAAATTGTTGGGGTGTTGTTCCTGGTCAACAGGCTAGGGAGGCTAGACATCCTACACTGCATTGCCCAGGCATACAGTGAATTGTCCTATGTCCCACATGACATTCAAATATGTCCTGTTGGACTCTACAAAAATAATTAGTAGTAGTCATATATATTAACATTGTGAAGACATTTATAGGAAATAATGCAGAAAGCCCAGTAATATAGAAGGTTGTTATGATGAGCTAAGCTTAAATGGAATAAAGACAGGGTCTGAAAATTATTGTATAATTTACGCCAAGCATTTTGTCTACTTAAAATACAGTTGCAATAATACTGATAATAAATAAAATGTAAAGAAATGCAATCACCCATTACTTAGTGATGAGGATGTTTTCTAAGAAGTGTGTCATTAGGCGACTTTGTTGTGCGAACGTCATAGACTATACTTAACACAGACCTAGATGTTGTAGCCTACTACACAACTAGGCTTATAGTATGGCCTGTTACTCCTAGGCTACAAACCAGTACAGCACATTACCGTATTGAATATTGTAGACAATTGTAACATGATATTAAGTATTTGTGTATCTAAACTTACCTAAACATAGAAAAGGAACAGTAAAACTATGGTTTAAAATTAAAAATGGTACACCTATATAGGGCTGCTCCATTGTAATTTTAGGGAGCCACCATTGTATATACACTTCATCATTGATCAAAATGTCTTCATGCGGTGTATGACTGTATTGGTATGGATTTGATGATTTTTACTTTCATTAATAATTTAGGTAATAGTAACGTTTGTAGGTATTAATGTGCTTTTTGAAAATAATGTTTACATTATTTGTGACATGAAACATATTTCGCAAAGTGTCTTGAAAATGTGGTAATCCATTCTTACTTTGGTAGACTGGTTTGCTTCAGACTAATTCTCCAGCTGAGAACAGGTGAATTGAACAAGTAAAATATATATGTTTGAAGATATCAAAGATATATCCAGAAAGAAAGAACATTCAGAGCCAAAATCTCAGAGAGAAGAGAAGCCCAAAGTGGTGAGTTCAACCTTGGTGCTGCTGTTCCATTGGAACGCTTGCTAAATAAAAAGCTGGCTGAGAAGCAGAAGATTTGAGCAGAACTTTGGTTAGACAGCCTCTGAGAACTTAGAAACAAGATTTAGGTTGGCCATGGAGAAGGGGAGACTGGAAAACACAGTTTGAAGTTTAAGTCGGAACTTCAAAGAGATAAACCCTAGGAATAAGGGTAAACAATAAATAGACCAGCTGTCAAAAAACCCTGAAGTTCAGCTTTGCACCAGTTCAGTTCCCAGTTGCATTAAAGTGATCTACTTCTATCCTTATTGCATGTAATAAACAAAAGTAAGTATTTTCTGAAGATATCATCCAGAGACTCAACTAATTTTTACAATCTTTTTCGTGCAGAATGTTTGGCATTTGATATAAAACAAGAGCTTATAATAAAAGAGAGTAGAAACAGACCCACAGAAAAATCCAGATATCGGAGTCATCAAACATGGACTTTAAAATAACCATACTTGGTTTGAGATTTTGGAGAAAGCAACAGGACTGCAAGGTGAACGTAGGGGAGCCAAAGAAAGCAAGGAAATAACATAAAGCAAATGCTTGACTTCTTAGGTAAGAGGCTAAAAGAAAAAGATGAGACTCTAAAAACAAAGTCAGTAAAGATCCCAGTATACCTAAGGAAAGAGAAATTTCCTATCAATCTCTGTTCATATTACCAACGTGATCAACATAACTTAACTGGGCCCATCTACATCCTGATTGATGCAAAATTTATCAACTTTTCTGTAAAGCCAGACCGAACATCGTATAGTCAAAGACAGACTGTCTATGTGTCATGTGTATCTCCTGTATAACCATCAGTGTAATGATAAGAGGCTAATGCAGAATTTCAGGTAGCTCTAAGAAATGCCAAAATGCCAGTTTTTGAATGATGACCATGCACGAAGGAACTCATGCAGGTGTCTGCTAGTACCAGGGAATACTTAGACAAAGTTTTATAGTGTAGCCAGTTTTGATGAAGACCTTAAGAATTCAGTAGTTTCCATCATGCACATTTTATAGTATCAAGAGGATGCCAGATGTTTATGGAGACTGTTATAGCTTTATGAGACAGTTAATGGCTTTTTTCACTTGACTGTCTCTGAGGACATATAAGAATTATTATTATTCCAGGGGATTACTTGCTCTGTTGCAATGGTCTAATTTAATGAGGATAAGTAGATTCAATTTTTGGTATAATGTTTTAAATAGATTTGTCTCATTTTAGAATTATTGAATTAAATAATAATCAATTCAACACAGAGGATAAAGCTGATTACCATATTTAAGAAATTAAATGACAAGATGAAGAATTTAGAAACAATAAATGAATCGAATAAAATTGTAGAAATAAAAAGTATTATTGTTGAAAATAATAATTCAACATATGGGTTTAACAGCAGATTAGAAAAGCTGAAAAAAAAAAAGAATGAATGGACTTCCAGTTCCAAAATAGCAGCATAGAAGCAAACTGGCTTTATTCTTTGCCTCCTCTAGAAAACCAAAACCAAATATACATCACTGGGATTATCACGAACAATATCCCAGAATTCAAATATGAAAACAGTTGCCAAGGCCATGAGAAGTGAAAAAATTCCAAGCAGATGGTAAGAGAATTGGACTTCCACATCTGTGGCACCCCTCCTGCCATTCTGCCCAGAACAAGCATGTGGAAAATTTTCCTCCAGCTCAGTTTCTGCATTGGAAGAAGTGATATTGAGATGGACAACCAGTTTTCCCACTATCTTGGGTTTCCTTGCAGAAGATATGCCCCGTCCTTAACCCACAGGAAGCATCACAGTGCCTGGGGGGAGAAATATACCTGAAAACAGGCAGAGGCAAAGGGAGGAGGCAGGATTACCTAACCAGCCCTGAAAACTCTGTAACTCAGCTAAAGGAGATGCCAAATCACAGTGGCCGTTCAGCAGCGCAAAGCTGTAGGAAGTTCATCCCACAGGTCTCCTGGGCACAAACCCCTAGCTGGCCTTCTCACACTAAGAATTTATCTCAACAAGGGATATCTCAACAAAGGGTTCCACTTTTGGCTCCAAGGCTGATGCTCTTGCTAGGTCTCAGTTTGTGGAAAGAGAAAGGGACCAAGAAGGCAAGGCCTGAAAGTTGGACACATCATTTCCACTCATGTACAGAACTTAGACATGGCCACCTGGATACGGTATTCTTTTTTTTTTTTTTTTTTTTTTGAGACGGAGTCTCACTCTGTCGCCCAGGCTGGAGTGCAGTGGCGCAATCTCGGCTCACTGCAAGCTTCGCCTCCCGGGTTCACGCCATTCTCCTGCCTCAGCCTCTCCAAGTAGCTGGGACTACAGGCGCCCGCCACCACGCCCGGCTAATTTTTTGTATTTTTTAGTAGAGACGGGGTTTCACCGTGGTCTCGATCTCCTGACCTCGTGATCCGCCAGCCTCAGCCTCCCAAAGTGCTGGGATTAACAGGCATGAGCCACCTTGCGTGGCATCTGTTTATTTTCAAATAATCCATCTTTGAGCTCACTGATTCTTTCCTTTCATTGATCCATTCTGCTGTCGAGAGCCTCTAATGAATCTTTCAGTTCAGAAAATTATTTTCTCAGTTCTATTTTTAAAATTTTTAAAAATTGTCATTTAAATCTCTTTAAAATTTCTCTGATAAGTTTCTGGATTGCTTTTCTGTGTTATCTTAGAGATCACTGAGTTCCCTTAAAACTGCTATTTTGAATTTCTGGTCAGAGAACTCACATATCCTGTCTCAGTAGGGTCAGTTACTGGTTCCTTGCTTTGTCCATTTGGGGAGGTGATGGTTCCCTGTCTGCTTCTGTTTCTTGTGAATGTACATCTATGTCTTGGCATTGAAGTATGCCTTCTCTGTCTGGCTTGTTTTGTTTTTTATTGGATATATTTACTGTTAGATTCTTTACTGCTAGGTCGCTACCTCCTTTTGAGCTCTAGGTGGTGCCCTAAGCCCAGATTTGCCTCAGCTCTAGTAAATGATTGGAGCCCTGCCCTTCCTAAACTGTCGCTACTTTTCTCTCTGAGATTTTGGCTTTGCATGTTCTTTCTTTCTTGGTATATCTTTGATATCGTCAAACATATATATTTTAGTTATTTAGTCCAGCCTTTTCTACCTGTTCTCAGCTGGAGAATTAGTCTGAAGCAAACCAGTTTACCGATGCAAGAAAGGATTACCATATTTTCAAGGTACTTTGTGAAATATGCTTTATGTCACTGATAATGTAAACACTGTTTTCAAAAAACACTGTGATTACCTACAAATATTAATACTACCTAAACTATTAATGAAAGTAAAAAGCATCAGATCTATACCAATACAGTCACGTACCACCTAAAGACATTTTGATCAACGATGGACTGCATATGCAATGAGAATGACAGACCAGGCCTTCCAGCTCGGAATTGCCTACTTCAGCTTGTGAGGTTCTGAACATCAGCAAGAGGGCTGATTGCAGATGCCTGACATTTGTTTCTCACACTCCCCAAAAGAAGAAGTTACCAAGGCAATGAATAATCAGCTAAGATTTGACCAGAGTATCAGACAGAGAGTGCTATAGTACAGTGGGGGAGTAAAGATGCATCTGTGGTCATGGGAAGTCCAGGAGGGCAGAATGGAGGCACCCTTCCTCTGCAGCCTCTCCTTCTCCACCTGAATCAAATCTGCTGGGAGTCAGGAGGGACTTCCCATTGTGGGGAAAAGGTAAGCAGAAGATTCCCACCAGTCACCACAAACACCTACAGTCCTTACAACAGGAGAATACCACAGTCCTCATGAGCCCTGAGCCCAGTTTGGAGATATGCTGGGAAATCACACAGCTGCATTGCCCCAGATTAGGAGCACAAGGGTATACACCTCACCCCTCTATGAGCCAAGCTGCTGCAGCATGGAGCCATCTTGAGACCTGAGGTACTTCTGGAGTGCTTCCTTCTCTGGGGGCCAATAGCCACTGCACCTCTCCAGCACTGCAGCTCCATCTTTATTCCACAAGCTTCCACTGGTGGTTGAATGTTGCAACCCCAGCAGTGTGGAGCCTGATCTAGGATAGGCTGTGATGCTGGTCCTGCACAGCAGGGAAACCAATTCCCACTGCTTTCACCTCCAGCCAGGGGAATAGCCTGAAAGGTCCATCCAGGGTGAACTTGCCTTCAGGCCAGCCAAACTGCTGTTCACACTCCCTCAACAGGAGAGACTCTCAAGCCTCTGAGCAGCTGACATGCTCCCAGGCCAGTGGAGTGGCTATGGGCCTGCATCCAGGGCCTGAAAAACAGCCCTGAGATGCCCTACTCATTGCAGACAGGCCCTTGACCTGTCCATTGCCCCTGTGCCCACAATTAGAGCTTGAGAAACAGCTCCACAGGTGGCACCTGGTACAAACGCCTCTGGGCTGGTGGAGCAAATATGTATCTATGCCCCAGGACTGAGAAATTCACAGGTCGCCCCTGGAGGGCAAGCCCCCAGGCCAGCTGAGCAGCTGTTTGCTCATGTTCTGGGCCTCAGAAACTGTCCTGTGGATTACCTCCTGCAGACACATCCCTTAATCAGCCAAGCAGCTATGCACCATTGTCCCAGGCCCAAGAAGCAGTCCCACAGGCCACCCCTCCAGACCAGCTGAGCAGCCCTGTGTCTGTGTCTCAGAAAAGCCCTGTGCATACCTCCAGACCAGCCAAGTAAACCTTGAACCTACATGCCAGACCTGAGAACCAGCCCCACAGATCACCTCAAGCAAAGATACTCCTAGGCCAGTTGAGCAGTCCTGTGCCTATGTCTCAGGCCTCTGAAACATTCCTGTGGTCTACTGTCTGCAGAAATGCCCCCAGTCCAGCCAAGTAGCTGTGGGTCTGTGTCCCAAGCCACAGAAATAGCTTTATAGGCCTCTCACTGCAGACTCATAACTAGACCAGCCAAGAAGCCATATGACCACAATCCAGGCCTGAGAAACAGCCTGATGGGCTACATATGACAAACATGGCCTTAGGGCAACGAAGCAGTCATAGAGCTGGGTCCCAGACCTGAGAAACTGCTGTGGGTTTTCTCCAGAAGACACATCCTCAGGCCAACCAAGAATCCAAACAACTGCATAACAGCCCCACAGGCTGCCCAGGCAGGCACACCTCCAAGTAACCACATGCCCATTCTACTAGCCAGAATAACAGCCGTGTGGCTCAAATCCTGGTGAGCCAGACTCCAAGTTGGCCAACCCACCCTATGCATACACATGCCCCTGATCTGAAAAACAGCTTAGTGAACCCACTCTGACAAAACTAAATCATCATTGCCGCCAATTCTCTTAGCCTAAGCCGCTGAGAAACTCTCAAATGCCATCATTGTGGTTTATAGCTGGTCACTACATGGAGAACACACTACTACTACACCTAGAACAAGACCAATGCACCCTCCCTGAACTGACATCCCAAGACCCATTCATATAAATAAGTCTTTCTTTATGAAACCTACTGCATAACATTTGAAGAGATGACTTTCCTATCAGATGTGTAGAAATCAATGTAGGGACACATCAACATGACAAAGCAAGAAAACATGTCGCCACCATACACCAAAAAAGAATTCTCCAGTAACAGACCCCAATCACAAGGAAATATATGGAATGCCGCCCCCCAAAAAGAATTTAAAATAATAATATTAAGGAATCCTAGCGAGATACAAAGAATGCAGGTAAACAATTCAATGAAATAAGGAAAACAGTTCATGATTTGGATAAGAAATTTAACAAAGGGATAGATATCATAAAAAAGAACCAAACAACTCCTAGAGCTGAATAATTCAATGAATGAAATAAATAAATATACAATTAAGAGATTCAAAAACAGACTAGACTAAGTAGAAGAAACAATTTCTGAACTTAAAAGACATGTCCTTTGAAATAACACAGGCAGATTAAAAAAAGAAGAAGAAAGAATTAGAATGAAGAAAGATTACAGGATTTATGGACATCATTAAGTCCATACTATGGGCATTGCAGAAGTGAAGAGAAAATGTGAGAGAAACATATTTAAATGAAATAATATCAAAAAACTTCCCAAGTCTAGGGAGAGAGACAGACATCCAGGTTCAGGAAGCTCAAAGAATGCTAAATTGATTCCACCCAAACAGGTCCTGAGGCACATTGTATTCAAATTGTCAAAAGTAAAAGACAAAGAAAGAATTTTGAAAGCAGCAAGAGAAAAGTATCAAGTCACACACAAAGGAATGTCTATTCAACTATTAGATTAGTAGCAGATTTCTCAGCAGAAACCTTATAGGGCAGGAGAGAATGGGTTTGATATTTTCAAAGTGCTTTGAGTTTTCAAAGTGAATAGAAAAAACTGCCAGTCAAGAATATTATTTCCAGTAAAGATATTTTTCAGAAATGAAGGAGAGGAGAAGAGGCCAGTTCATCTCTCATGGGTCCCCACAACTGCTCATCACCAGATGAGGAACCCCTGGCTTGGGCCCACAGCACAGACCCTCCATCCTGGGCTGATTGCACTGAGTGATTGCTGAACTGCATCTCTTTGGGGTGGAGCCCCCAGGAGACAAGCAAGTAACCCTTGGCCACAACCACTGCTAAGATCTCTTCCTCTGCTGCCTCCATGGTGGGGAAGAAACATAGGCACTGAGATCACCCCAGAGCTGCAGTGGGCAGATCAGGAGTGCCAAGTCACAATCTACAGCCAGCACTGAAGCGGGAGAGGAACTCTGCAATTTCAGAGCATTGAAAAAGAAAATGCTGCAACTGTGCAGAAACATAGGGAGCTGCATAACCGAGCAAGAGTCTACCGACTGACCAATAAGCCTAAGTGCCACTTGCTGGATCACACCCCAAAGCTTCAACACCAAAAATACCTCACTAACAAACCTCCCTCTGAAACCAGAGACAAGAAGTCAGCTTCAAATAAAGGCCCTGCACGAAGCCTCAGCCTGGTGAAAACATCCAGAAAAGAAGTCTAGTGATTGTACTCAGTCTACACTGCAGTTAAACAAACATCCACAGACAGAGATGAGAAAGAACCAATGTAAGAACTCTAGTAACTCAAAAGGCCAGAGTGTGGTTTCTCCTCCAAATGACCATACCAGCTCTCCAACAAGAGTTTTTAACTAGGCTGAACTGGCTGGAATAACAGAAATAGAATTCAGAATATGGATAGGAACAAAGATTATCGAGATTCAGGAGGATAGCAAAACTCAATCCAGGAAAAATAAAAATCACAATAAAGCAATACAGGAGCTGAAGGACAAAATAGCTGGTATAAAAAAGAACCTAATGGATCTGACAGAGCTGAAAAATACAATACAAGAATTTCACAATGCAATCACAAGTATTGACACCAGAATAAACCAAGCTGAGGAAAGAATCTCAGAACTTGAATACTGGTTCTCTGAAATAAGACAGTCAGACAAAAATAAAGAAAAAAATGAAAAGGAATGAACAAAACTTCTGGAAATATGGGATTATGACTGGGTGTGGTGGCTCATGCCTGTAATCTCAGCACTTTGGGAGGCTGAGGCAGGCAGATCATCTGAGGCCAGGAGTTCAAGACCAGCCTGGCCTACATGGTGAAACCCTGTCTCTACTAAAAATACAAAATTAGCCAGGCATGGTATTGCGTGCCTGTAGTCCCAGCTACTCAGGAGGCTGAGGCAGGAGAATCACTTGAACCTGGGAGTTGGAGGCTGCAGTGAACTGAGATTGTGCCCCACTGCACTCCAGCCTGGGCAACAAGAGCAAAACTCCATCTCAAAAAATATATATATATATATATACGTATGTATATATATATGGGTTTATGTGAAAAGGCCAAATTTATGAATCATTGGCATCCCTGAAAGGGAGGGGAAGAAAGCAAACAACTTGGAAAACATATATCAGTATATCATCCATGAAAACTTCCCCAACCATGCTAGAGAGGCCAACAGTCAAATTCAGGAAATACAGAGAACTCCTGCAAGATTCTACATAAGAAGATCATCCCTAAGACATGCAATCATCAGATTTTCCAAGGTCCAAATGAAAGAAAGAATGTTAAAAGCAGCTAGAGAGAAAGGTCAGGTCACCTACAAAGGGAACCCCATGAGGCTAACATGGGACCTCTCTGCTGAAACCCTGCAAGCCAGAAGAAATTGGAGGCCTATATTCAACATTTTTAAAGAAAAACAATATTCAACCAAGAATTTCATATCCAGCCAAATTAAGCCTCCTAAGTGAAGGAGAAATAAGATCCTTTTTAAATAAGTAAATGTTGAGGGAATTCATTACCAGGCCTGCCTTACAAGAGATCCTGAGAGGAGCACTAAATATAGAAAAGAAAGACCACTACTAGCTAACACAAAAACACACTTAAGCACACAGACCGGTGTAATTGTAAAGCAACTAAACAAACAAGCCAACATAATAACCAGCTAACAGCACAATGATAGGATCAAATCCACACATACTGATATGAACCTTGAATGTAACTGGGCTGAATGCCCCACTGAAAAGGCACAGCGTGGCAAGCTGGATAAAAAAGCAAGACCTAATGGTGTGCTGTCTTCAAGAGACTTATCTCACAAGTAATGATGCTCACAGGCTGAAAATAAAGTGATGCAGGAAAAGCCATCAAGTAAATGGAAAACAGAAAAAAGGAGGAGTTGCCTTTTAATTTCCAACAAAACAGATTTCAAACTAACAAAGATAAAAAAAGACAAAGAAGGGCATTACATAATGGTAAATGGTTCAATTCAACAAGAAGGCCTAACTTTCCTAAATATATATGCACCCAATACAGAAGCACACGGATTCATAAAGCAAGTTCTTAGCAACCTGCAAAAAGACATAGACTCCTACACAATAATATTGAGAGACTTCAACACTCCACTGACGGTATTAGACAGATCATTGAGGAAGAAAATTAACAAAGATATTCAGGACCTAAACTCAACATTGGACCCAATGGATCTGATAGACCTTTACAGAACTCTCTATCTAAAAACAACAGAATATACATTCTTTTCATTGCCACCTGGCACATACTCTAAAATCGACCACATAATTGGACATAAAATAATCCTCAACAAATATAAAAGAACCAAAATCATACCAAACACACTCTTAAATCACAGCACAATAAAAATAGAAGTCAAGACTATGAAAATCACTCAAAACTATGTAATTACATGGAAATTAAACTATATGCCTCTGAGTGACTTTTGGGTAAATCATGAAATTAAGGCAGAAGTCAAGAAGTTCTTTGAGCCGGGCGCAGTGGCTCACGCCTGTAATCCCAGCACTTTTGGAGGCCGAGGCAGGCGGATCACGAGGTCAGGAGATCGAGACCATCCTGGCTAACACGGTGAAACCCTGTCTCTACTAAAAATACAAAAAATTAGCTGGGCAAGGTGGCGGGCACCTGTAGTCCCAGCTACGCAGGAGGCTAAGGCAGGAGAATGGCATGAACCCCGGGGGGCGGAGCCTGCAGTGAGCCGAGATCGCGCCACTGCACTCCAGCCTGGGCGAAAGAGCGAGACTCCATCTCAAAAAAAAAAAAAAAAAAGAACTTCTTTGAAAATAATGAGAACAAAGATAACAACATACCAGAATCTCTGGGACACAGCTAAAGTAGTGTTAAGAGGAAAATTCATAGCATTAAATGCCCACATCAGAACATTAGAAAGATCTCAAATTAACCTAACTTCACAACTGAAAGAGTTAGAGAAGCAAGAAAAAATCAACCCCAAAGCTTGCAGAAGATGAGAAATAACAAAAATCAGAGCTTAAGTGAAGGAAATTAAGACAAAAAAAAACTTCAAAAAATCAGTGAATCCAGGAGTTGGCTTTTGGAAAAATTAATAAAATAGGCCACTAGCTAGACTAACAGAGAAGAAAAGAGGGAGAATCCAAATGAATACAATTAGAAATGATAAGGGAATGTTACAACTGACCCCACAGAAATAAAAACAACCATTGGAAACTACTAAGAACACCTCTACGCATAAAAACTAGACAACTTAGAAGAGATGGATAAATTCCTGGACACATACACCCTCCCAAGACTGAGCCAGGAAGAAATTAATTCCCTGAATAGGCCAATGACAAGCTCTGAAACTGAATCAGTAATACATAGCCTACAAATAAAAAAAAGCCTGGGACCTGATAGATTCACAGCAGAATTCTACCAGAAGGACAAAGAAGAGCTGGGACCATTTTCCTACAGAAACGATTCCAAAAAATTGAGGAGGAGGGACTCCTCCCTAACCCGTTCTATGAGGCCAGCATCATCTTGATACCAAAACCTGGCACAGACACAACAAAGAGAGGTGGATATTCAAATGCAAAAGAATGAAACTGAACCTCTATCTCTCATCATATAAAAAAATCAACATAAGATTTATTAAGGATTTAAATGTAAGACTTGAAACTATAAAACTACTAGAAGAAAACATAGGGAAAACACTTCAGGACATTGGTCTAGACAAAGACTTTATGGCTAAGACATCAAAAGCACAGATAATTAAAAAATAGACAAATCGACTATATTAAACTAAAAAGCTTCTGTGCGGCAAATGAGGCAATCAATAGAGTGAAGAGATAACCTGTTGAATAGGAGAAAATATTTGCAAAGTACTCATAAACAGGGACTAATATCCACAATATACAAGGAAGTAAAACAACTCAAAAATAAAAAACAAATAATCTCACTAAAAATTGGACAAGAGACATGAATAGGCAATTTTCAGAAGAAGACAAAGAAATGACTAATGTGTATATGAAAAAAAGCTCAACATTACTAATCATCAGAAAAATGCAAATTAAAACCACAGTGAGATACCATCTTACCCCAGTTAGAATGGCTATTATTAAAAAGACTAAAAATAACAGATGGTGGTGAAGATGTGGAGAAAAGGGAACTCATATATTGTTGGCAGAAATGGGAATTAGTATAACTACTATGGAAAACAGTAGGGAAATTGCAAAAATCTGGAAATAGAACTACCATATGATCTAGCAGTATATCAAGGGGATACCTGCATTTGTGTGTTTATTGCAGCAATATTCACAATTGTAAAGATATTAAATAAACAGATGAATGGATAGAGAAAATGTAATATATATACCCAATGAAATACTATTTGGTTATAAAAAAAGAGTGAAATCATGTCACTTGTAGCAACATGGATGGAACCCGAGGTCATTATGTTAAGTGAAATAACCCAGACACAGAAAGACAGTGTCACTTATATGTAGGAGCTAAAAAATTGATCTCATAAAGGTAGAGAATAGAGAGTAGAATGGTAGATACTAGAGGCTGGAAAGGGTGAGTGGGTGGTGGGGGATGAAGAGAGATAGGTTAACAGGTACAAACATACACTTAGATACAAGGTGTAAGTTCTGTCATTCAACAGCAGAGTGACTATGGTTACTGATAGGAAATTGTATATTTCAAAGTAACTGGAAGAGAGGACTTGAATTGTTCCTGATATATAAAAGTGACAAATACTCAAAGTACTGGACACCTCAAATACCCTGACTTGGTCATTACACATTCTATGCAAGTAACAATATCACATGTACCCCATAAATAGGTAAAATATAATGCATCAGTAAAAAAATAGCATATTTACACTCTCTTCCTTTTTTCATTTCAATGGCTTGTAATTTGTCTAGTTATTATTCCTATTTCAACTAAAGCTATTTACCTTTTTCTGCTATCAGAAATTGGTAAATCTGGAGTGTTATTAATTCTCCTAATACTGGTTTTTGTTCTGGTGTCCACTTATAACTCTATTATTTTCCTAAACTGCTTGTATGAAAGGACTTTTGATCTCTTTATTCTAGACTAATTCATTATAAAACATATGGTGCAAGAATCTGACTACTTCATTGTCTCTAAAGTAGTTACATCTAAACATTTATATACTGAAATCCATATGATTTTGTTGGAATTTTTTTTTCTCCTTTACTTTGTAGTTAGGGCATTATACCAAGTTGTTTGTGAAATTATATGTAGTAGGTTATGTTATCCATGAATTAATTCTAATTTTAGGATAATAAATAGGGTGTTATAAAATAATCTACCACTCAAAGCTTGAGAATCCCTATCCAAGAGAATAGAGATCTCTATTTTGGAGAAGAGAGAAAGAGAGGAGGAAAATATACTTTGTATATACTATCTTCCAAACTTTCTTAAAACCTACATCTACCATCTGGTGGTAGAGGAATGAATAAAGGCTTTGAAATTTCTCAGCACTGGCTTTCAGTAAGTATTATTCTGTCGTTGACTAGCTATGTGACCTTGTGGAAGTTACTTAAACTTCCTAAGCCTTTGTTTATCTATAAAATGGCATGCATCATTTCTTTCCTCCTAAGGATGCCATAAGAATTTCAGAGCTAACACAAGGACAAATCGTATACAGTGAGGGACTAACCTATATTTGGTGTTTAGCAAATATTAAGGCACTTCCACTTTACCACCTCCATGCCCAGGGCTGCAGCTAGCTCCAAGGGTATCTTTGTGCAAATGAAAAAACAGTGCAGGTTTATTAAGATGGGAGCTGGCCCTTGCTGAAGCACATAATTTGGTGAGTGGAACACTCTTTCTGCCTCCATCCAGAATCAGAGAACTTGTGTAATCAGAGACCTTGTGAATATTCTCCTTCTTTCCGGTTAGACTCCAATGCTAAAAGGATGAGTTTTCATACGTCTACTAGAATCCAAGAACATGATTACCATTACCAAAGTTCCAGATGTATGGCTGTCTGATCCATGATATGGTTTTGTTGCCTCTCAAGCTCCCAGGTAGAGAAGATAGCACGGACCTTCTGGATTTCTCAGTCGTTCTGGGCAAGAACAGGTCCTCAGGGGAACTTCCAGTAAGCCTGGATCTCTCATGTATTATTTCCATGAGTTGCCACTCTCACATGGGGACTTTAACCAAGAAAATGAAGGGTGTAACTAAGACTGGCTGCTAAGCAACAGCCCCACTCTGGAAGTCCCTCTTCAAGTCATTGTGACATTGATTTGCGCAAGGCAGCATTGTGGTTTAAAGAGAGCCAGAGAGGCCTAATTTTTGAGGATGAGGTGCACTAATTACCAGCTCTGTGATCCTTGGCAAGTTGCTTATCCTCACAAGGTCTTGATTTCCTCACCCTGAAACCTGGGGATAATACTCACTAAGTAGGAGATAACTTATATAAAGTACATTGCCTGATGTTTGAAATATTCAGCTTTTTTTTTTTCTGTACAGCTAAATGTTTAATAAGTCAGTACTGAAGGCATCAGGAGACACCAAATATGGTCAGGACACCGCACAGCAATGATTGGGATGCAAGTCATCTACAGGCTCACCACCATTTGTCCTTCCTGGTAGAGAATGGACAAGAGACTTTTATAAATTTATGTCCTGTTTTTTAGCCTATAGTGGGAAGGCAGAGAATTTCTCTTGTATGTGACTCTTTTCAGTTGCCTTCAAATCAAAATAATACTTATTTTGAGGCAGCATATTCTGGTCTCTTACATTGTATTCAAACAGGTTGCTGCTACTTCTCTATTGTCATTAATCTTTTTATCATCTTCTTATTTCTCTTAGCACAGTCAGGGCATAACACATTATCTTCTATGCCTGGGGATGGGAAATTGCAGGCAGGTAACAAGAAGAGAGAATTCATCCTCCTGTGAGTGGTAGGCACCCAGGACTGGCCTGCATGAAACTACAGGCCTACCCAACCCTTTGTGTCTGCTGAGAGAAGTCTGCCATGGACCACACACCACCTGACATGAGGGGTCAGCTTGTTAATTCCTATCTCACTTCCTTTACCTCATTCATTTATTAATTCACCAAGTATTTATTCCCTTATAATATGCCAGGCCTTGTTCTAGGCAGTGAGAATGTTGCAGTGAGCAGAAATGCCTTTCCTCATGGAGGTTAATACTAGTGAGGGAGGTAGATGATAAAAAAGATAAATACATTAAATGAATGGTAGGTCAGGTAGTGACAAGTGTCAAGAAAAGGCAAAAGAAGCACAGCAGGGAGAGGCGGAGAAAGGGGTTTTCAAAATTAGGTTGAGTGGCCAGGAAAGACCTCACTGAGAAGGTGACTTCCAGGAAAAGCCTGAAGAAAGTGAGGGAAAGAGTCAAATGGAAATCTATGGAAAGTGTGTTCTAGCTTGTATGAAGGCTCTGAGGCAACACATGCCTGGAATTCTTGAGAAACAGCAAGAAGATGACATAGTTGAAATGGAGTGAGTGAGAATTGTTGGAGGTGAGGTCAGAGTGGTCAGGGGAGCTAGCTCATGCTCACCCTCTTTTTGCACATAGTAGGTGCACAGTAAACATGCATTTGAATGACCAATTAATATGTAAAAATAGGAAGAAAAATGGAGGGGACACTACTTTTTTTGGCTGCAATAATTTCCCTGTTCTAGAAATGGTGGCAGAATTCATCTTTGTGGGAAAATAGTGGCATTGAAAAAGGTGCTAGTTTTGAAAACCACTTTGATTTAGCCACTGGACACTATGTTGTTCAAAGATGCTCTTCCTCAAAGCCAACAGCTGATGTCATGTCATTTTTTCATTAACTGCAGAGTCCCACATCCCCATGTCCCCACTCAGTGCTATTTACTTTAGTAGTGACCTAAATAGGAAACCGCTTTCAAAAGCCACCCCCAAAATTTCTATGCTCTATTTTACTCCAGATTTCATCATTCTTTGACTAGAAATATAATGACATTACTAGTGATACCCACTTTTACTGTCTCTTGCCTTCCTCTGTTCATTGAAGACACAA
This sequence comes from Hylobates moloch, assembly GCF_009828535.3. Taxonomy (NCBI): domain Eukaryota; kingdom Metazoa; phylum Chordata; class Mammalia; order Primates; family Hylobatidae; genus Hylobates; species Hylobates moloch. The sequence goes on from NW_026652280.1 coordinate 116,298,007, forward strand.
GTCCCCCACTTCTGTCTTCAATCTTCAAAGCATGTCACAAAGGTGCTCAGTCAATCCATTGGCTACCATCACCATGAGTGCCATTTTCCTATATTCTTTAATCCTATTCCAGTCTCATCTCATCAATGTTGAATTTAGATCCTGTCACCAACCTCATCCCCGCTATCACTCTCCAATTGCTTCACAGCCCACTTACAATGAAACACAAACTTCTAATCATGTTTCAAGACCTTGCATGATCTGACCCCTGCCTATTTCTTCTCTGTGCCCACCACCTCATGGCCATGCTGGGCTTCTTGTATCTAACACTCCATGTTCATTTCCACCTCAAGGACTTTGCACTTAGTCCCTCTGCCCAAAACACACTTTTCCCAGATCCCAAAACAGACAACTCTTTTTGACTGTCAAGACCATCTTGTATAGGACCTCCTCAGAGAAGCCTTCTGGGATTGCTCCAAATAAAGTAGTGTCCTCTTTTGGTCACTTTCTATCACTGTTTTACTTTTCTCATTTGTTCATTTGCTTATTTATCATCTAACACTTCCACAAGCAAAATATAATCCCCATGAGAGTAGAGTATGTCTTATTTACCACTATGTCTTCCATACCTAGAATATCACCTAACACATAATAATCAATAAATGGTGTGAGTTTATGAATAAATGATGTTGCCCAGAGAGTGGTTGCACCTCCTCACTGCCACCAGTGCTGTCATCTCCCATGAGAACAATGTGGTGTGTGTCAAAGGAGGCAAGTAAAACATAGTAGATAAGACTGTGAGCTCTGGGGCCAGCCCACCTGGCTAAGTATCTGGCTCTGCAACTAACTAGCTGTGTGATTTGGGGCAGGTTAATTAATTCATCTCTACTTCAGTTTCCTGGAGTTAACGTTATCCACCTCATAAAGTTGCTAGGAAAACTAAACAGGAAAATATATGTAAAACACTTAGAACAGTTTGACACATACTACGAATGCCAGAAAAAAGAAATGAGCCCTTATATTCTCATTACGTTATTTAGGTTTCTTTCATTTGCATGTAAAAGAAACAAACTTTAGTCAGCTTAAGCAGCAAAGAGGAATTTATTATGTGGTTATAGGGATATTTCACAAAATCCACAGGCAAAAGTGCATCTGTGCCTCAGGAAGGAACTATAATCAAAAGCTAGAAAGCCATCTATCTGGCCAGGCGTGGTGTCTCACGCCTATAATCCCAGCACTTTGGGAGGCCGAGGTGGGTGGATCACTTGAGGTCAGGAGTTTGAGACCAGCCTGACCAACATGGTGAAACCTCGTCTCTACTAAAAATGCAAAAATTAGCTGGGCATGGTGGCACGTGCCTGTAATCCCAGATACTTGGAAGGCTGAGGCAGGAGAATCACTTGAACCCGGGAGGCGGAGGTTGCAGTGAGCCGAGATCACGCCGCTGCACTGCAGCCTGCTGATAGATTGAGACTTCATCTCAAAAAAAAGAAGAAGAAAGCCATCTATCAGTAAATGTTCTCTCTCATCTCACATCCTGGCTTTTGTCTGTAGCTCAGCTCTGCATCTAGGACAACTTTTCCTTCCCCCTAGTCCCTCGCTACAGCTCCTGATCTTACATATTGCAGACCCACCCACACGAGTGATGACAGGCAATTCCTTGTTCTGAGCTGCAAATTCTGAGGTGTGATGATCTTATTGGGCCTCTTGAGCCTGATGTCTATCCCAGTCTATCAGCCAAGCCATGGGAGGGGGTATGCATACAAGCACAGCAGCTGGTGGCCACCACTACAATTCCAATGGTAGGTGTCGTCTTCTGAGAAAGGGAGCCTGGCTGGTCCATGGGCTAGGCAGACACCCTAAATGGAGTCTACTGCACAAATCTTCCCAAAGCTGCCAGTCCAGGAGGTGTTAGACCAGATCTAGGTCTTCAGTAGCAGTGGAGAGGATGTCCCAGTCTTCCACTCCTTGAGCAAGCCAGGCAGCACTGCCTATGTCCCCCAGTCTTACAGAAGCACTTCAGCTCCTTCCTGAGGAAAACTGCCTGGTGACAGACCTATCCTCTTCATATCCTCATCCCTCCCATGCACCAAACATTCAGACATTTCCTCCTTACAGCTTCCAAACTTCATGCAGACAAACACAGGCAGATAGAAGACTGTGGTGCTGTTGGCTCCACCACTTCCTCCCACACTCTACTCCACCACTCCACCCCCCAGCATAGCTCCTATTTTCATATCTGGAAAAGGTTTCCACCCAAATCACTTAAAAGCAAGGACAGTCATGTTTTGACCTGATTTTATTGCAGGACTTTTGGTAGGAGCAATATGTCCTAAGCAAAAGAGACTGGAACTCTAGGGAATATAGACCAGGTCAGGTTTATGCCCAGTTGCAGCAATCACAGCTGGTGTCGAAGACAAGCCCGGCCTGACAGTTCTGCTGGTACGTGACTCCATTCAGGCAGTGCCAGAAGGCATTTCTGTTATTTGCCACGGGGTAGAGGCCATTGGCTTTGCCAGCACAGAATCCACTGCCTCCCGAGCTGCCTCCAGAGCTGCTACTCCCGCTCCCGTTCCCGCTGCCACTCCCGCTGCCACTGGGAGCAGCAGTTATTGGCTCAATGGGCTGAGCTGGAGCCGTGCAACCTGAAACATACAGCAGTAAGAGCAGACTAGTGGGCTTGGGAGAGGCTCTAAGCTTCACCTAGAGGTGAAGAGAACTGTGGGAGTGGAAGTGTGGAGGTGGGGTGCAGTTGGCTCTGGATCCCTGCAACTGAGAAGAGAAAGTAGCTCCATATTCAGGAGATAAGTAAAGCTATTATGTCAAGCCAGCCTGGCTTTTAATTGTAAAAAAAAAAGGCTGCTCTTTCCTTATAACATCTAAATCGTTCAAAAAAATATTTACTAACCACCAAATGTATGCAAAACACTTTTCTAGAATCTGGGCATAAATGGTGAACAAATAAATTCTAGGAAAAATCTGGAAAAAATTTAGAGAATTGATACGTCCCCTGAATCACTGACTAGAGGTATGTGAGCATTGGTGAGGGTTTCTTAAATCTCCCCAGGTGGGCTGAGAAAGACTTTGAATAAGGGATTCATAGAGAAGCAGATACTTATATTGATGTTAGTATAATTTCTTGAGGCTCTTCCACACCCTTAAGACTTAGCAGACTTAGAACACCCACCCAGTTAGGCCTGGCTTCCCATAAGTGCATCATGTTCCTGACATGGCCGTTCAAGGGTAAAACCTGTCTCTCATTTGGGCAAGAGCAGTGAGGTGAAGTGGAAAGAGGATCCCTGGGCAGGGGGGAGGTGGGAAGACATCAGGGTTGCTTTTTGAGTTGGAGAAGAGGCATTTATACACCTTGGCATTCCCCCTCAGTCACTTACTTGCACTCTGCAGGCTGAGGGCCTTCTTCAGGGTGGAGATTAGGGGAAACTTGCCCTGGTTGCAGAAAGTGCCAGTGAAGTCATCCAGATCAATGGCCCAGACCATGGCGCCTCCGAATTCGTTGTGCTTAAGCCATTGAGCCTGTTTAAAGAAAGAGGATAACAGGAATCATTTGCTTTCCTGGGACTCAGGGCTGGGACCTCAGCACATTTAAGGGACTGATCTTACCTTAATATCGAAGCTCTTGACGTTGTCATAGCCAACCCACACATTGCCCTGAGAGGCATAAGGCACTTCCTGAGGGGCATCCCATTCCTGAGTGGCTCCATTTTTCAGGAAGGTACAGATCTTTCAAAAGTCAAGAGATTCAAATCTTTTAAATGTTACTCCCATTAAAGAAAAACATGTTTCAAATTTTTCTTCTTTCATGTCTCCAGTTGGGGTTTTGCTCAATTTCTAATTACAGGTTTTTATTTGTAGTAAAGAGGATAGCGTTGCTTGTCAAATGATTTTGGGAACCCACAGTAATATGAGAGGTATATTTATTTTATAACCTGTGTGCTAATATAAATTACATTAAAAAGGTAGTCTGTCGTGTGAAGGGATATTATGCATTGTTAAATGCTCTTCATTTGGATTATGTAAATGAATGTTATTTAAACACTTTAAGCAGCTGTGTTTAAAGCATTTAGGTAGGAGACAGAATGAACATTCAAGATTTCAGCAGATTCCAGCCCTAAGGCACAGTGCATGGAATTCACAGAGCACTTTTCAGTCCAATCTACATACCTCATAGTAAGCCCAGATCCCAGACTCCCTGGTATAGGGCCCAGCAGGACCAGCACCAGAGGTGGGGGCACCAATTCCAGTGTTGGAGGGGTTGCTCAGGATGAAGGTGTGTCCATAGGTAGGGAATCCAACAATGAGCTTCTCAGCTGGGGCCCCATTGTCCTTCCAGTAGTTCATGACATAATCCTGCAATGTCAGTGGGTTAGTTACAGGGCCCAACCAGCTGAGGACCCAGTGCTTAGTTATATTAGTCCCCTATTCCAACAGGTAAAACTCTATGCTGTTAATTGCAGATGGATTAGTGTTTTTTTCAAAACATTTTGGTGAAGTTGTAGTTAATGAAATACGATCAACTTGAGACAGTTGTTTAAGTGAGACACTTGCAGAATTTATGTTTACTTTGCGTCCCAGTCTCTATGTGATTTTCATCATCATCTCTGGTCTGCTCTTGCATCTGTACAGGGACTCACCACATTGAGGTAGGCATTGCTGCCAGTGTCAGTCGGGTATTTGTAGAGGGGACTGTTCTCTCCAGTGTAGCCCTCCCAGGGGCCATAGAGGTCGTAGGTCATGACATGGATGTAGTCCAGGTACCTGATGTGGGACAGAGGCTTTAAAATCATTCTGATGGTCATTTCCCACACCTATGCAGGCACAGGACACCACTTCTAAAGTCTCCTAAACAAGGTCCCTGAATAGCAAGCCAGACAAGTCTAGTGTGCCCGAGTGACACCTCCAGGAGTTTGAAGATAAGGCACATCACTCACTGTGACAGTTGGGGAATCTCATAGCCAGACTGGATGTTGGAGATACCAGCAGCTACTGCAGCAGTGACCATCAGCCTGGGCTTGTTGATCTGCTTGGCCTCCTCCTCAAAAGCTTCACGCATTTCCTGCAGAATAATAAGGCTTAATAGGACATCTGTGATGCTGATTTCAGCTCCTTAAATAATAATAATAAACATATGTTTGTATAATGCTTCTTTCTCTTAAATTGCTTTCACGTATTTTATTTTACTTTAGTCTCTCAACAACCTAATAAAGTAGATAGGATAGATAATATTATTGAATTTTCTGGCTATCTAATATGCATAAGAGTTAGGACACTTCATCAAAGTCCCACAGTGAGTTAGTAGGTAGGTCATGACCAAAACCCAGATCCCAGATGACCATCAGGACTCCATTGTATCTCTATACTTTGAAGCTATAGTTGCAGTGATACCCTACATCCAGCAGGTATAGAAATTTGTTTCATAAAGTAGATGAACTACTTTATAGGACTGACATCCCATCAAATAAAACGGTGAATTGGCCAATAAGGAAGGCGGTAACAGCTAGATGATAGGTTCCCATTCAATACTAGAGATTAATCCACCTGTATCTGGGCGACTGTAATCTCATTTGGAGTACTGGGTTTAGTTCTTATAATTGCACTATTAGGGCGTGCCAGAGTATGTTCCAGTGAAGGCTGGTTCTGAAAATTGTCATGTGGTTATTGATTGAAGGAATTAAGATATTTAAGTGGAATAAGAGAAATTATAGGCAAGGCATTACAGCTGTCTTAAGACATTAAGCCCATATACTGCAAAAGGTGCAGTCTTATTCTCTGTTGCTTCAGCAGGAAGAACTAGAAACAATGACCAGAAGTTATAAATTATGACTAGAGGCATGTTCCAGCCAAGAAAGAGATATTCCTTTATGATCATTAGAGCAATTCAACAAGTAAGTAAATTGACTTTTCACCTATTACTTAACATTGAAACTATTCAGAGGCTGGATGATGATCTGTTACATAGAATGGTATAGCAAACGATCTGTCTTGGGAGACAGTAAGTCTAAAAACCAAGTATATCAAGTCAAGCTTTTTTGTTCTGAACTCCAGATTGGTATTTATCTGATGCCTACTGGGCATTCCGTTAGGATGCTCTACAGATACCTCATACTCATCAAGTTCAAGTCAATTCTTCTTTCAAATCTACACTTCTTCCTGTATTTACCATCTTAGTTAATAGCATTAAAATCAAACCCATCCTCAAAGTCAGAAAACTGGAGGTCCTCTCCGTTTCCTATTTCCAGTTGATCTCCAAATCCTATTGATTCTATCCTCTTGATATCTCTTATGTACATCCTCTTCTTGCCTCAGTGTTAGAGCCTTTTTTGGGGCCCTGATCATTTCTTGCTTGATTTAATGCAATAACCTCCTAATTCTATCCATGCCTTCCCATCTCCTTTTAATTTATCCTCTATGGTTAAACCCAGCTCTCTACTATTTAAAATTCTTCAAAACAGTCCCATTGCATCAAGGGTAAAGTGCAAATTCCTGAACATAATATAAAAGTTCTCACATTATCTGGTTCTTCATGCAACTTCACAGCCATTACTCACCCACTTGCTCACACTTATCTGTATATCATTTGTGCCATTCCCATCCTCACTTAATTGATTAACACCAGTTTCTTTCAAGACTGAGCCCAAGCATTACTTTCTCTAGGAAACACTTTCTGATCCTGCCCCAGAGCAGAATTAGTTACCCTCTTTCCTTGTTACTTTTGTACTCTGCAGACCTCTAGCATGGCATTTATCACAATGCACTGTCATTGTTCATATTTTTTCAGTCTTCCACCTCAGAAGTTCTTCAAAGCCAAGGATAGTGTCTTATTCTTACATTTAGCCTGACAATGTCTGCCACAGAATATGTATTCAGTAATAATGGGCAGCCTACTGTAATGCTTAGAAGCAATGGACTCTGTAGCCAAACTGCAGAGGAAGTTATGATGCCTACTAGTTGTGTGATCTTGGGCAAGTTACTTAAACCCTCTCTGTACTTTAGTTTCCTCATCTTTAAAATAAAGATTATAATACTTATAGTATGTATGCCATGGAGTAAATATGAAGATGAAATGAGTTATGATTCTTAAAACAACATGTAGAGCAGTGCCTGGCACAGAGCTCACATGTTGTTTTGTTGTTGCCATTAAATGTTTGTTTAATGAACGCATGATATATAAGAATCTTTGCAATGCTAATATTCTATCAGTTTAAATTCAAGTTTTGTTTTACCCTAGAGCCACCAATTCTCCTCGGAAAGAAAGACTTTGAATCTTTTTGGATTAAAGACTGTGACTTCCTTCCCCACCTGCACCAGGACAGTGAAGAGTTGCTTGTCCTGAGGAGGGCTCCCACGAGAGCCAGGGTACTCCCAGTCAAAGTCCAGCCCGTCAAACTCATACTGGCGCAGGAATTTGATGACTGAGGTGATGAAAGTCTGGCGGTTCTCAGGAGTAGAAACCATGGTAGTGAAACTGAGGGAGACCCAAAGAAGGCAGGGTGAGGCCTTGGTGGTCCCAACACCTTGGAGTAAAATCAAGCTCTCAATTTCTGCCTCAGAGCCCTTCATCAGGACCCATAGCCCAGAGTAAAGCATGTTCTTGGTTTTCTCCTCTCCTTCCTTTGTAATCAATACTCTTCCCAGCTATGGTATCTTAACATTCCCTTTATTTTGTTATCCCCTCAACTCTGCTCTTTCTCTCAAGTTGCCCTTGTTTCTTTGAATACCTGGCAAACCCAGCACACTGTGTTCCTTCCCCAAACATGTACCCTCCAAGAAGTCCTCTTGTTTATTTGTGTGATTTTCTCATTCCTCCCCCCACCAGAAGATAAATAGAGGGAAGCACTATAACACTCTCCTCAGGGTTTGTACTTTTGAAATACTTTAAGAAGAGGTTGTTTGGGAACCTCAGTAAGTAAACCTCTGTGGGTAGGGCCCCCAAATGTCCACCAAATTAAATGTATGAAACAAATTGTGTTCCACTTAATATTGAGGTTCTGGTATAGCAATTTATTTAATTCATATATTTGTTTATGTACATCCTCAATACCCTGTCTTAGATTGTGAAGTCTAAGGGGACAGTGATCACATGGGGCTAACTTGTTTTCAATAGCAAACGAATAACATGCTCTCCATAGAAGACTTACGGGGCAGTCCCGAAATTCCAGCCTCCAATGGCCAGGAGAGTTTTCAGCTGGCTGTTTCTGTAAAGCAAAGGATAGAAACAGGTAAATTTCAAAATTCATGACTCCCTCCATTTAAAATACATTGCTTTAGTATTGGATCTGGTCAGATATTTTTGTTTTGCCTTTTGTAGAACGATTTTCCTCCCCTACTGAAAACTTCCTTTATAAAAATTCTTTGTGGTGTTCTTGTCATGAATGCACTCAGAGTTCCCTAGGGAAATCTAAATTTTGAAACTGGGCTTTAAAAAATATTGTGTATTGGCAGTATCTTTGATATGTGTAAGTTTAAAAAGCATGAATAGCTAATATCATATTCTATTCTATCAGATAAAATGGTAAATGTTGCTTGAGCTTAATTACATTTTTAGCCTCTGTAATGTTAAAATAAATTAATTGGCTTGAGATTATACACATTCTCTCTAATAGAGATTCCCAAACATTAACATACATAATAATTAAGTGTAAGGGTTGTGGGAGGACAACATTAAAAATCTGGGTTTATCACCCCTTCCTCTGAGATTCCAATTCGGTTGGATTGCAGTAGGGACTAACACTTACTCAAGTACCTCACATGATTTTGAGGCAAGTTGTCAATGGACCACACTTCAAGAAACACTGCTGTAAAGGAGTTTATTTACTCTTAGTCATTGTAACTTAAATTCTAGTAGCTGTATTCACGATAATGTCATTACTGATAGTAGCAATCACCTGTAGCTTTCCTTCTCTTAAATATGACTAAACTGAACAGTCAACTCAGAATGGATTAAAGACCTAAATTTACAACCTCAAATTGTAAAACTACTGGAAGAAAACCTTAAAAAAAGCTCCAAGAGCTACAGCAAGAATTTTTTTGGATATGACCTGGAAAGTGCAGCAACAAAAGCAAAAATAGACAAATGGGATTACATCAAGCTAAAAAACTTTTGCATGACAAAGGAAACAGAGTGAAAAGACTACCTGTGGAATGAGAGAAAATAGTTGGAAACCATATATCAAGTAAGGAGTTAGTATCAAAACTTTATAGGAAATTTATACAACTCAGTAGTAAGAAAGCAAATAACCTGATTAAAAAATGGGCCAAGGACTTGAATAGACATTTCTCAAAAGAAGACATACCAATGGTCAACAAGTGTATAAAAAATGCTCAACATCACTAATCATCAGAGAAATACATATCAAAATCTAATGAGACACCACTCAATCCAGTTAGAATGGCTGTTATCAAAAAGATGAAAGGTAAGTGTTGGAGAGGACGTGGAAAAAAAAGGAACTCTTGCACACTGTTGGTGGGAATGAACATTAGTGTAACCATTATGGAAGACAATATAGATGTTCCTCAAAAAATCAAAGAAATAACTATCATAAGATCCAGCAGTTACACTACTGGGTTTATATCCAAAGGAAATGAAATCAGTGTGTTGAAGAGATATCTGAATTTCCATGTTCATTGCAGCACTATTTACAATAGCTAAGATGTGGAATCAACCTAAGTGCCCATCAATGGATGAATGGACAAAGAAAATGTGGTCTTTATATACAATGAATACTAGTAAGTCTTAAAAAAGAGGTAGAAATCCTGCCATTTGCAGCAATATGGATAAACCTGGAGGATATTATGTTAAGTGAGATAAACCAGGCACAGAAAGACAAATACCACATGATCTCACTTATAAGTGGAATCTAAAAGAAGTTGAACTCATAGAAATATATAGTAGAATGGTGGTTAGCAGAGGCTGGGGGTGGTGTGGGGATGGGGGTTGGGGGGAATGTTGGTCAAAGGATACAAAATTTCAGTTAGAAATGAGGAATAAGTTGCAGAGGTCTATTGTACAAAATGGTTACTATTATTAGTAACAATATATTGTATTTTGAAAATTGCTAACAGTACATTTTAAGTGTTCTCACTACAAAAAACATTAAGTATTTGTGGAAATGCATATGTTGATAGTTCAATTGAGCCATTCCACACCGTATACATATTTCAAAACATTACACTGTCCATAATAAACACACACAATTTTTGTCAATTATAAAAGAAAAATGAAATGCAGAGTCTTGGTCCCCATCTCAGATCCATGGATCTGAACTACATTTTAAGAAGCATTAATATTTGGGAAGTACTGAAAAAGGGGATACCAAATTAAATATCTCCCTCCTCCTACTTATTTTTCAGGCCATTGAAAGCTTGGTAGAGAGTCACATCATTCCATTCCGTGGTGGTGATCTCATTGTTCCGCATCCCAGCAAAGGCGTAGATCAGGTGGGTACAGAGGCAGGGGTCGATGTCATCAGGCATGAAGCGCCCCAGGCCTGTCCGGTACTGAGCCCAGTTGGTGAAGTAGCATGTCAGCTGGTAGGCAGAGCCTGTGTGTAGTCAGCAGGAGGGACAATGGCCTAGTTTAGGATCCACTGAAGTGTGCTGTGAATTTTGGCCCTGCCTCTGTTTCCCTCCCTGTGCCTCAGATGCCTGATCTCTGTGTGGAGGTAGTTAGTATGAACACCCTTGCAGATGCATCCTAAGATTCTAACTCAGAACTGGTCACTAACTTGGAGTTGTTTATTTTTAACGTTGACAGATTCATTTTGGGATTTTGGATAAGCCTAGCTAGCAGCCTTCTAAGAAAAGATGCCCATAGTCCTATGAAGCCCAGTGAATACCAGTTTATAATTCAGATGGTCATGCTGGAGAGTATAGCAGTGACAGCCAATCCAAAACACTAGATTACTCCCAAATCAAACCCATCTGTCTGTGAAGCAAACAGCGGCTCTCTTTCCCTAGTATGGTTTATCTCGTATATACACATTCAATGATAAAACAAGGAGTCCGTGACTTACCCACAGCTGCAAATTCAGTACAAGGACAAGACCTAGATAGAAAGAAAAAGCATATAGTTTGAACCAATTGTCTGTACCCCGTAGAATCTAATTCTGAAGGATTGATTGCCTTCCAATTTGTCATAAATTGTTACAGCCTCAGTGAAATTTGCTGGTGATTCCAAAGGCTTTTCAGTGAATACAACAGTAGATCTACCTGTCCCCACCTTTATCACAAATGACCATGGTGCCTTCGTCTCACACCTTCCATGTCACAAATAAATGTTACTGAATGCTGAGTCTGAAGTTTACTATCTATGGAAGATGTAGTTACTGAAATTACCAACTGATCACTGTACTCAATGATGACACATCCATTCATTCTTCCCCTACCTGAGTGATAGAACACAGCCTTCCAACAGATAAGGCATCTGCTAAATCAGAGAATTCAGTATCTTCTGAGCTTTAGGGGTTTTTTGGAATGACTTTCAGGAGGCCTTATATGAGGAGAGAAGAGCTAGGAACTATGGGGTGAGACTCCAGATGCCTTTCCCTGACTTCTACAAAGCAACTCTTCTACTCTGATTGTCTTATAAATTGAGCTTGAGGTTTCATTTGGAAAAGGTTCTGAAGCTTAAACAGTTTTCAAATCCCAGCTCTAGAGCAACTAATAAATTCTTGGTATGACTTGGCTCTAAACAACTTACTGAATCAACCTCCTTGAATAATTTAATTTCTAACATGTTTATGGTACATCATCAACTCAGTAGGATAATAGGGGAATAAATAGAGAAATAATTCTGAAAACAGCAGAACAAAGACAACTTGCACAACTCTATCTCAGTTCCTACTGATTTTCTTCCCCGAAAAAGCTAGTCCAAGGACATAAGCAAATAAATAAACATTATTCCAATTAAAATGAGACGGCATAGGAAGAAGAGCAAAGAAAAAGGAATGGCTGAACAAAAGATGGAAGAGTAAGGCTAACACTAGGAGAAAGTATGCTTTTCCTTTAGGACAAGGTCTATGGGGTTAACAAAAGCAGAAATGTTACCAGAGTCAGCTGAAGTTAAGAGAACAAAAGGCAGACTGATTTGTACATAACAAGATTCATTTGAAATTTGAAATGATGAAAGAAGAATGGAAAAGTATAGGGATGTAGTATGAAGACCACTTCATGATTGTCAGAGCCTGTGAGAGAAAAAGAAACTAGATAAGATAAAGGGTCAATCTCTGATTACAAACCCACCTGTGAGGAGACTAAGCTTTGTCACGGTTGCAGTCAGCACCAGTCCCACAGAGCCTAGATTGGCTTTTTATATGTTCTGATTCCGTGATTATCACAAAGGCTTCTAAATGGAGAACAATTTGACCCAGATGTGTATGTAGTTAATCAGTAAATCAACGGACCTTCTCTTCTACAAACACCCTCCCAAGACCTTCAACCTACACCCTCCCACCACCTTCTCTGCCCAACAAGGACAGAACAATGTCATGGCTCCTAACAGGGTGGTGGAGACCATCACCATGGAAAGCACCAGTTTAATAGCTTTTTTGGCAGTTCCAAGGGCTGATAAGCAACTATTTAGATACTGTGGTTAGATTTTCTGTTGTGGACATTTTGTATCTGGCATCAAATCAAGTCTTTATGGAAAAATAAATAAAAAGAAACTTTGGAAGTTATTAGCTGTTCGTAAACCTTTTTTTCCTCATGGAATTATTTATATGTAATTCGTACAATCACTGCCTAAGAAATCTTCCCTCTTTAGGTGCTACTTTCTCAATATTCTACTCACACATGTTCTTTGGAATGTCTTCAAGTCATGACTATATGACAACTTTATCTAAGAATGTTTGGATCCCGAAATGTCCCCTCTAAAGGTCACCAAGAACTCTCTAGTGTTCTGTAGTTTCAAATTACATCCCCTAAAAACTTTGTGTTGCTAATGGATAGAAATAATATTGATGATATTGAAATCAGTCTCTTCATAGAAATATTTGCAACTTGACCATTTCTGGAATTTTGTATTTAAATTAACTCCAATCTACCCCTTCCAAACATAATTCACTACCATTGTTCTATAATACACTTCTCCTTTGGCCAAAGGTCTATTCTTTGCCCTCAAACATGCCTTGCATGTCTTTGCTCAAGTTATCCCTCCACTCCTTGCCTGTAATGTCTTGCCTGCAGTGTCTCCTTATCCTCACTGCCTATCCCAATCTTAGCAGTTCTTCAAAGTCCAATTCAGATCTTTTCTATCTTAATGGTCTCTCCTTCTTCTGATTTACTTTATGTACTCTAGCACGTATTTTCTGTATTGCTTATATGATACTGTCTTGTGACAATACCAGGAATGCAGTTGGCGGGAATATGGGTGATCATTATGGGATTTCAGCACCTTAGCAGAGTTCTTGTGAGTCCAGACAGGTTTATCCATTTATCACATTTGGAAATTAAATTGTATCCATTCTTCCTGTGATCAGTAGGTTAAGTGTTTTGTTCTACTCTCAGAAACAGAGAAAGTCTAACAGAAGTGCTGCCAGGAAAAATTTTTATTTTATTTTAGTTCCAGGGTTCATGTGCAGGGTGTGCAGGTTTGTTACACAGGTAAACATGTGCCATGGTGGTTTGCTGTCCCTATTAACCCATCGCCTACGTATTAAGCCCAGCATACGTTAGCTATTTTTCCTGATGCTCTCCCTCCTGCCACCCCCACTGACAGGCCCTAGTGTGTGTTGTTCAGGGAACATTTCAATTGTGAAAATAATCATATCAACAAACACTACAAGTACCTACTATGTGCCAGAGACTGTATTTGGTGCTTATATCACTTAGGCTTTAATTCTGTAAGCAATCAAAACCAACTCTAAGAAGCACAAATCAATATATTTGAAAGACATGAAGAAACTCACAGAATCAAAAAGAATACAGAACCTGCCTCTAATACAATAGAAACCAAGTCTTTCTATGGGGAGGGGTGTGGGAGGAAGGCTTAGGAGAAATAAACTCCAATTTTATTTTCCATCCATGAATGACAAGAATTAAATCCTGGGGAAAAAGCATATTGTTGTATGACACCAGACCCTCGATTAGGGAAAGGGCAGGGCACTTGGATTTACATTTTCACAAGGACTGGTCACAAAATGAAATTCTAAAAGAATAAAAAGTGAAAACTGAGTGACTAAAAAAAATGACTATCATCAGAGGGCTTGACTTTATTGTTTCTTTTACCCTAGAAAGAGAATTATTACTATAACACCAATTTTGCTGATGAGAAAATTAATCAGCTATTAAACACCAGATCCAGATCCCTGCGTTAAGTAGATAAGTTTTGGTCCAAGTTAAACTGAGTGAGGCATTTTCCCAAGGTAGTCCAGAGAATACTGTTGAGCCAAAGAGTCAGAACGTCAAATTAAAGTCAAGGATTTGCAAAAACAGACAGCAAAGCCAGTAGCTCCAGGTTTATCGTATTCAGGACTATCGGGTGTAGCTATCATTTATATCTAGTGAGGTATTTTCTATTGAATGTGGCATCCCTGGTTCTAAATAAATGACATGACCTACAGATTAAACATTTCTTTTTAATAGCTCCTTAAGAGCCCCAGCAAACTTGCATCCCATCTGAGCACTTGGTTATTGGAAAGAATTACTGCCATTATGAGTCATAGAACGAATAGTTTTTTTTTTAATTTTATTATTATTATACTTTAAGTTTTAGGGTACATGTGCACAATGTGCAGGTTTGTTACATATGTATACATGTGCCATGTTGGTGTGCTGCACCCATTAACTCGTCATTTAGCATTAGGTATACCTCCTAATGCTATCCCTCCCCCCTCCCCCCACCCCACAACAGTCCCCAGTGTGTGATGTTCCCCTTCCTGTGTCCATGTGTTCCCATTGTTCAGTTCCGACCTATGAGTGAGAACACGCGGTGTTTGGTTTTTTATCCTTGCGATAGTTTACTGAGAATGATGATTTCCAGTTTCATCTATGTCCCTACAAAGGACATGAACTCATCATTTTTTATGGCTGCATAGTATTCCATGGTGTATATGTGCCACATTTTCTTAATCCAGTCTATCGTTGTTGGACATTTGGCTTGGTTCCAAGTCTTTGCTATTGTGAATAGTGCCGCAATAAACATATGTGTGCATGTGTCTTTATAGCAGCATGATTTATAGTCCTTTGGGTATATACCCAGTAATGGGATGGCTGGATCAAATGATATTTCTAGTTCTAGATCCCTGAGAAATTGCCACACTGACTTCTACAATGGTTGAACTAGTTTACAGTCCCACCAACAGTGTAAAAGTGTTTCTATTTCTCCACATCCTCTCCAGCACCTGTTGTTCCCTGACTTTTTAATGATGGCCATTCTAACTGGTGTGAGATGGTATCTCACTGTGGTTTTGATTTGCATTTCTCTGATGGCCAGTGATGATGAACATTTTTTCATGTGTTTTTTGGCTGCATAAATGTCTCCTTTTGAGAAGTGTCTGTTCATGTCCTTCACCCACTTTTTGATGGGGTTGTTTGTTTTTTTCTTGTAAATTTGTTTGAGTTCATTGTAGATTCTGGATATTAGCCCTTTGTCAGATGAGTAGGTTGCGAAATTTTCTCCCGTTTTGTAGGTTGCCTGTTCACTCTGATGGTGGTTTCTTTTGCTGTGCAGAAGCTCTTTAGTTTAGTCAGATCCCATTTGTCAATTTTGGCTTTTGTTGCCATTGCTTTTGTTGTTTTAGACATGAAGTCCTTGCCCATGCATATGTCCTGAATGGTATTGCCTAGGTTTTCTTCTAGGGTTTTTATAGTTTTAGGTCTAACATGTAAGTCTTTAATCCATCTTGAATTAATTTTTGTATAAGGTGTAAGGAAGGGATCCAGTTTCAGCTTTCTACATATGGCTAGCCAGTTTTCCCAGCACCATTTATTAAATAGGGAATCCTTTCCCCATTGCTTGTTTTTGTCAGGTTTGTCAAAGATCAGATAGTTGTAGATATGCGGCATTATTTCTGAGGGCTCTGTTACATTCCATTGATCTATATCTCTGTTTTGGTACCAGTACGATGCTGTTTTGGTTACTATAGCCTTGTAGTATAGTTTGAAGTCAGGTAGTGTGATGCCTCCAGCTTTGTTCTTTTGGCTTAGATTGACGTGGCGATGCGGGCTACTTTTTGGTTCCATATGAACTTTAAAGTAGTTTTTTCCAATTCTGTGAAGAAAGTCATTGGTAGCTTGATGGAGATGGCATTGAATCTATAAATTACCTTGGGCAGTATGGCCATTTTCATGATATTGATTCTTCCAACCCATGAGAATGGAATGTTCTTCCATTTGTTTGTATCCTCTTTGATTTCATTGAGCACTGGTTTGTAGTTCTCCTTGAAGAGGTCCTTCACGTTCCTTGTAAGTTGAATTCCTAGGTATTTTATTCTCTTTGAAGCAATTGTGAATGGGAGTTCACTCATGATTTGGCTCTCTGTTTGTCTGTTATTGGTGTATAAGAATGCTTGTGATTTTCGCACATTGATTTTGTATCCTGAGACTTTGCTGAAGTTGCTTATCAGCTTAAGGAGATTCTGGGCTGAGACAATGGGGTTTTCTACATATACAATCATGTCATCTGCAAACAGGGACAATTTGACTTCCTCTTTTCCTAATTGAATACCCTTTATTTCCTTCTCCTGCCTAATTGCCCTGGCCAGAACTTCCAACACTATGTTGAATAGGAGTGGTGAGAGAGAGCATCCCTGTCTTGTGCCAGTTTTCAAAGGGAATGCTTCCAGTTTTTGCCCATTCAGTATGATATTGGCTGTGGGTTTGTCATAGATAGCTCTTATTATTTTGAGATACGTCCCATCAATACCTAATTTATTGAGAGTTTTTAGCATGAAGGGTTGTTGAATTTTGTCAAAGGCCTTTTCTGCATCTATTGAGGTAATTATGTGGTTTTTGTCTTCGGTTCAGTTTATATGCTGGATTACATTTATTGATTTGCATATGTTGAACCAGGCTTGCATCCCAAGGATGAAGCCCACTTGATCATGGTGGATAAGCTTTTTGATATGCTGCTGGATTTGGTTTGCCAGTATTTTATTGAGGATTTTTGCATCAATGTTCATCAAGGATATTGGTCTAAAATTCTCTTTTTTGGTTGTGTCTCTGCCAGGCTTTGGTATCAGGATGATGCTGGCCTCATAAAATGAGTTAGGGAGGATTCCCTCTTTTTCTATTGATTGGAATAGTTTCAGAAGGAATGGTACCAGTTTCTCCTTGTACCTCTGGTAGAATTCGGCTGTGAATCCATTTGGTCCTGGACTCTTTTCGGTTGGTAAGCTATTGATTATTGCCACAATTTCAGAGCCTGTTATTGGTCTATTCAGAGATTCAACTTCCTCCTGGTTTAGTCTTGGGAGGGTGTATGTGTTGAGGAATTTATCTATTTCTTCTAGATTTTCTAGTTTATTTGCATAGAGTTGTTTGTAGTATTCTCTGATGGTAGTTTGTATTTCTGTGGGATCAGTGGTGATATCCTCTTTATCATTTTTTATTGCATCTATTTGATTCTTCTCTCTTTTCTTCTTTATTAGTCTTGCTAGTGGTCTATCAATTTTGTTGATCTTTTCAAAAAACCAGCTCCTGGATTCATTAATTTTTTGAAGGGTTTTTTCTGTCTCTATTTCCTTCAGTTCTGCTCTGATCTTAGTTATTTCTTGCCTTCTGCTAGCTTTTGAATGTGTTTGCTCTTGCTTCTCTAGTTCTTTTAATTGTGATGTTAGGGTGTCAATTTTGGATCTTTCCTACTTTCTCTTGTGGGCATTTAGTGCTATAAATTTCCCTCTACACACTGCTTTAACTGTTTCCCAGAGATTCTGGTATGTTGTGTCTTTATTCTCATTGGTTTCAAAGAACATCTTTATTTCTGCCTTCATTTCGTTATGTACCCAGTAGTCATTCAGGAGCAGGTTGTTCAGTTTCCATGTACTTGAGTGATTTTGAGTGAGTTTGTTAATACTGAGTTCTAGTTTCATTGCGCTGTGGTCTTAGAGACAGTTTGTTGTGATTTCTGGTCTTTTACCTTTGCTGAGGAGTGCTTTACTTCCAACTATGTGGTCAATTTTGGAATAGGTGTGGTGTGCTGCTGAAAAAAGTGTATATTCTGTTGATTTGGGGTGGAGAGTTCTGTAGATGTCTGTTAGGTCTGCTTAGTGCAGAGCTGAGTTCAAGTCCTGGATATCCTTGTTAACCTTCTGTCTCATTGATATGTCTAATATTGGCAGTGGGGTGTTAAAGTCTCCCATTATTATTGCGTGGGAGTCTAAGTCTCTTTGTAAGTCTCTAAGGACTTGCTTTATGAATTTGGGTGCTCCTGTATTGGGTGCATATATATTTAGGATAGTTAGCTCTTCTTGTTGAATTGATCCCTTTACCATTATGTAATGGCCTTCTTTGTCTCTTTTTTTTTTTTTTTGCTTTCCATTTGCTTGGTAGATCTTCCTCCATCTCTTTATTTTGAGCCTATGTGCATCTTTGCACATGAGATAGGTCTCCTGAATACAGCATATTGATGGACCTTGACTCTTTATCCAATTTGCCAGTCTGTGTCTTTTAATTCAGGCAGTTAGCCCATTTACATTTAAGGTTAATATTATTATGTGTGAATTTGATCCTGTCATTATGATGTTAGCTGGTTACTTTGCCCATTAATTGATGCAGTTTCTTCATAGCATCAATGGTCTTTACAATTTGGCATGTTTTTGTAGTGGCTGGTACAGGACGTTCCTTTCTATGTTTAGTGCTTCCTTCAAGAGCTCTTGTAAGGCAGGCCTGGTGGTGACAAAATCTCTCAGCATTTGCCTGTCTGTAAAGGATTTTATTTCTCCTTCACTTGTGAAGCTTAGTTTGACTGGATATGACATTCTGGGTTGAAAATTCTTTTCTTTAAGAATGTTGAATATTGGCCCTCATTCTCTTCCGGCTTGTAGAGTTTCTGCCGAGAGATCGACTGTTAGTCTGATGGGTTTTCCTTTGTGGGTAACCTGACCTTTCTCTCTGGCTGCCCTTAACATTTTTTCCTTCATTTCAACCTTGGTGAATCTGACTATTATGCATCTTGGGGTTGCTCTTCTCTAGGAGGATCTTTGTGGTGTTCTCTGTATTTCCTGAATTTGAATGTTGGCCTACCTTGCTAGATTGGGGAAGTTCTCCTGGATAATATCCTGCACAGTGTTTTCCAACATGGTTCCATTCTCCCTGTCACTTTCAGGTACACCAGTCAAATGTAGATTTGGTCTTTTCACATGGTCTCATATTTCTTGGAGGCTTTGTTTGTTTCTTTTTACCCTTTTTTCTGTAAACTTCTCTTCTAGGTTTATTTCATTAATTTGATCTTCAATCACTGATACCCTTTCTTCCATTTGATCAAATTAGCTATTGAAGCTTGTGCATGCGTCATGAAGTTCTCGTGCCGTGGTTTTCTGCTCTGTCAGTTCATTTATGGTCTTCTCTACACTGTTTATTCTAGTTAGCCATTCGTCTAATCTTTTTTTCAAAGTTGTTAGCTTCCTTGTGATGGGTTCAAACCTGCTCGTTTAGCTTGGATAAGTTTGTTACTATCGACCTTCTGAAGCCTACTTCTGTCAACTCATCAAACACATTCTCCATCAAGCTTTGTTCTGTTGCTGGCAAGGAGCTGCGATCCTTTGGAGGATGAGAGTTGCTCTGGATTTTAGAATTTTCAGCTTTTCTGCTCTGTTTTATCCCCATTTTTGTGGCTTTTTCTACCTTTGGTCTTTGATGTTGGTGACCTACAGATGGGGTTTTGGTGTGGATGCCCTTTTTGTTGATGTGGAAGCTATTCCTTTTGTTTGTTAGTTTTCCTTCTAACAGCCAGGTCCCTCAGCTGCAGGTCTGTCCGAGTTTGCTGGAGGTCCACTCCAGACGCTGTTTGCCTGGGTATCACCAGTGGAGGCTGTGGAACAGCAAATATTATAGAATAGCAAATATCGCTGCCTGATCCTTCCTCTTGAAGCTTCGTCCCAGAGGGGCACCTGCCTGTATGAGGTGTCAGTCGGCCCCTACTGGGATGTGTCTCTGAGTTAGGCTACACAGGGGTCAGGGACCCACTTGAGGAGGCAGTCTGTTCATTCTCAGTGCTCAAGCACTGTGCTGGGAGAACCACTGCTCTCTTCAGAGCTGACAGGAACATTTAAGTCTGCGGAAGTTTCTGCTGCCTTTTGTTCAGCTATGCCCTCCCCCAAGAGGTGGAGTCTATAGAGGCTGCCAGCCTTGCTGAGCTGCGATGGGCTCCGTCATGTTCAAGCTTCCCAGCCTCTTCGTATACCTACTCAAGCCTCAGCAATGGTGGATGCCCCTCCTCCTGCGAGGCTGCTGCCTCACAGGTCAATCTCAGACTGCTGCACTAGCAATGAGCAAGGCTTCATGGGCATGAGACCCACTGAGCCAGGAGCGGGATATAATCTCCTGGTCTGCTGTTTGCTAATGCCTTTGGAAAAGCACAGTATTTGGATGGGAGTGTCCCAATTTTCCAGGTACAGTCTGCCATGCCTTCCCTTGGCTAGGAAAGGGAAATCCCCCAATGCCTTGCACTTCCTGGGTGAGGCAATGCCCCACCCTACTTTGGCTCACCCTCCATGGGCTGCACCCACTGTCCAACCAGTCCCAATGAGATGAACCAGGTACCTCAGCTGAAAATGCAGAAATCACCTGTCCTCTGCGTTGATCACACTGGGAGCTGCAGACCGGAGCTGTTCCTCTTTGGCCATCTTACCTAATTCTCAGTGGTCAGATTATGAGGCTTTTATGAACAACTGTATGCCAATAAATTAGATAATCCAAACAAAATGAACAAATTTCTAGAAACAAGAAACCTAACAAGCTAAATCATGAAAAGGTAGAAAATTAGAATAGACCTATAACTACTATGGATATTTAATTAGTAACCAAAAATCTTACACTGGGCATGATGGCTCATGCCTGTAATCCCAGCATTTTGGGAGGCCCAGGTAGGAGAATCACTTGAGCCTGGGAAGTTGAGGCTGCAGTGAGCTGTGATGGTGCCACTGCATTCCAGCCTGGGTGACAGAGTGAGATCCTGTCTCAGAAAAATAATAAAATACAATAAGCTTCCAACAAAGAAAAGCTGTAGACCAGATGACTTGAGAGGTGAATCTACCAAACATTAGTGACAAACTAACACCAATTCTTTTCAAACTTTTCCAAAAAAATGAAGAGGAGAAAACTCTTTCTAACTCATTCTATATGTCCAGCATTACTGTAATATCAAAGCCAGATAAACGTACAGGCAAACTACAGACCAAAATCCCTTATAAACATTGATGCAAAAATCCTCAACAAAATAACTATTAAACTGAATTTAACAGGATGTTAAGGGATTATATACTGTGTTCAAGAGGGGTTTATTCATGGAATGCAAGAAATGGTTCAACATATGAAAATCAATGAATGTAATACACCACATTAAAAGAATGAAGAAAAAAAGCATAATCATCTCAATTGATGCAGAAAAAGTATTTGCCAAAAGTTAATACCCTGTCATAATAAAAACAAACTAGAAATAGAAGCAAACTACGTCAACATAATAAAAGCTATGTTTGAAAAACCCATAGCAAATATCATACTCAATGGTGAAAGACTGAAAGCTTTTCTTCTGTTTGTTTACCCCTTTTGAGTAACTTATTTTCAATGTGGGGAGAAACTCTTAAATCAAGGAATGCCCTGGCAGTCAGAAGTGTCTACAGATTGATATACTCTCACTAATGATAGCCTCCTTTCCTACATGCTCTGTGTTTGGAATCTAGCCTCAAAGGGCCCTAGTGAAGGCCCAATTAAAGTGGTGCAACAGGGGGGCTTATCTTGCCTCCCTTCTAGATAGCCACAAACATCCACTTTCAGCTCCAATCCAAGAATTGTTGAATATTGCTCATATTATTAGCTACATGGACCAAGAGAAAGCCACATTTCCTCTAACATTTCTGAGTGTACACCTCATAGTAGGCCCAGAACCCAGACTGCCTGGTATAGGGTCCAGCAGGGCCAGGACCACTGGTAGGGGCATCAATTCCATGGTTGGAGAGGTTGCTCAGAAGGAAGGTGTGTCCGTAGGCTGGGAATCCAACAATGAGCTTCTCAGCTGGGGCCTCATTGTCCTTCCAGTAGTTCATGACATAATCCTGCAATGGCAGTGGGTTAGCTAGAGTTCTCACCCACAGCTGATGGCCTAGTGATTAATTATTAGCTAAACTTTTTTCGGTTTGGTTGTGCCCACTGTACAAAATACTTGCAACATATTTTAGAGCATCACTGACATATATCTGTTAAAGTGGTAGGTCTCATTCTCAACTAAATTCTTTTAATAACATGCAGGCTTTACATATACCCTTTGGATAAAAAATATATGATAGAAGAGCAGAGCTTTTAAAATGATATTCCTGGTATGATTCATTAGTTAATGGCTGAAATTCTATATGATATACATGGGCAAGGGATTAGAACAGTAGAAAATGGGCAAGGCAAAAGGGAAACAGAAAAAGGGGAAAAGTGGAAAAAGCCTTTTATAATTTATTGAAATAGGAGCAGTGGCATATCATTTTCTTTTATTAAAAAACAATGCACTTGTTACTAATCTTCTTTCATATTAGGTACAATTATCAGTATGGTGTTAATAAATAGGCAAGTTTTTTAGTAAATGGTAAATGAGAACAGTTAATTAATTATGGCAGCGTAATTTCCCATTTGAGAAAACCACTAAACTTATGATGCCTTTTGTGCCTGAATCTCTATGTGATTTTCATTATCATCTCTGGTCTGCACTTGCATCTGTACAGGGACTCACCACATTGAGGTAGGCGTTGCTGCCAGGGTCAGTCGGGTATTTGTAGAGGGGGCTGTTCTCTCCAGTGTAGCCCTCCCAGGGGCCATAGAGATTGTAGGTCATGACATGGATGTAGTCCAGGTACCTAAGGTGGGGTAGAGGATTTAAAATCATTCTGATGGTCGTTTCCCACACCTATGCAGGCACAAGGCACCACTTCCAAAGCCTTCTAAACAAGGTCCCTGAATAGCAAGACAGACCAAAGACAAGTCTAGTGTGCCCGAGTGATACCTCCAGGGGTTTGAAGACAAGGCACATCACTCACTGCGACAGTTCGGGGATCTCATAGCCAGACTGGATGTTGGAGATGCCAGCAGCTATTCCAGCAGTGACCATCAGCCTGGGCTTGTTGATCTGCTTGGCCTCCTGCTCAAAAGCTTCATGCATTTCCTGTACAGGAGCAGGAGAAATTCTGTGAATAGTAACTTTAAGTTTACTTTCATGAGGTTTGTGACACTGAATTAAATTAACTTCTTCCATCTTTCCATTCATTCCTCAGCATCCTTACTGGAATAGGATTTTCAGGTCCTTCATCCCAACTAAAATTGTAGGAAACTAGGTTTAAGGTCCCAGTGATCTTTCATATGAGATGGGTGTATGCTATCCAGTCAAAATGATCTGGAACTTAGCTCACCTGCACCAGGACAGTGAAGAGATGCTTGTCCTGAGGAGGGCTCCCACGAGAGCCAGGGTACTCCCGGTCAAAGTCCAGCCTATCAAACTCATACTGGCGCAGGAATTTGACGACTGAGGTGATGAAAGTCTGGCGGTTCTCAGGAGTGGAAACCACGGCAGTGAAACTGAGGGAGACCCAAAGAAGGCAGGGTGAGGCCTTGGTGGTCCCAACACCTTGGAGTAAAATCAACCTAGGAAGTCATCTCCAAAAAGAACTTACAGAGCAGTGCCAAAGTTCCAGCCACCAATAGCCAAGAGAGTTTTCAGTTGACTATTTCTGAGGGAAAAGAAACAAAGTGTTTTATCAGAACAAATGAAAAGAAAGGGAAGCCATTTCAACATTTAGCTGCAATAGTGAGCAAGAAGGCAGGAAAGTGTCATGCAGCCTCTCATCCTGATTTATCTTTGTTCTTATCCTTATTTCCTACTTATGAATGTTGGAGTAGGTGACTATGATTGGTATGTTTCAATGTCTCCACAGTTCTTTTTTTTAATATACTTTAAGTTCTAGGGTACATGTGCACAATGTGCAGGTTTATTACATAGGTACACATGTGCCATGTTGGTTTGCTGCACCCCAATGTCTCCACAGTTCCAATTATTTCCCTAGGAGTGAATCTCCTGACTGGGGAGACGGAATGCTTTATCAATGCCAGCTTTGGATTGCTTCTAAGTGGAAGATTGTTCTCATCTGAGTCCACCAGTAGTTGGACTTATAAGCTTCCCTTGGCAACTGAGCTGGGTTTTAGTTGGCAACTGGCTTCTGTGAACCAGCCATTCCCCTTAAAATTAGAGTCATTCTTGCACTTGAAATAATAAGAAAGCTGAATTTACCTGCTTGTTGGCCTGTTTGGAATTTCAGCCTGAAGTCTGCTTTGGAAGATCTTGTTTAAACTGTCCTTAAAGGTTAAAAGATTTGAAACTCAGGTTTTCCGTCACTTACTTGTTTTTCAGGCCATTGAAAGCTTGGTAGAGAGTCACGTCATCCCATTCGATGGTGGTGATCTCATTGTTCCGCATCCCAGCAAAGGCGTAGATCAAGTGGGTACAGAGGCAGGGGTCGATGTCGTCAGGCTTGAAGCGCCCCAGGCCGGTACTGGGCCCAGTTGGTGAAGTAACATGTCAGCTGGTAGGCAGAGCCTGTTACCCAGAGGAAGAAGGTGAGAGACAAGCTCCCTAGTGAGTCACAGATTTCTTTAAAAACCACAGATTTCCAAATGATTTCCCTATCTGAAGTCTCAAAGGAAAGGGGAAAATCGATGTAAGAACTTTATGTTGCAGCAAACCTATAATTATATAATTTGCAGGCAATAATGAGCAGTCAATTCAGGGCTGAAGATATCTCTTAGAGGTAGCTCTGTTCCTCCAAGAGAGAATTAAATAACCTTAGAAACCAGTGCCTTTAGCTGAAATAGAACCTTAAAGCTAGTAAACTATGATTTAGATGTATTCTAGCCCCCTTATGTGGGAGCTTACTTACCAAGCATTGCTCTGAGAAATTTACTTATATTTACTCATGAATCCTCACCAAAACCCTGTGAGAGAGGTATTATTATTTTCTCATTTTAACCCATTTGGAAACTGAGACACAGAAAAGATGATAGCATAAGCCTATTTAGCCCTTTTAGATATCTCCCTGAGGAATTCCACCCGGGGGGAAATGAGTCATCCAGCAAGAGCCAAGGGCCCTGGCTACTGGTTCAGATTCTGCCATGAACTCTCTGTATTACCTGGGTCAGGCCATATGTCTTATCTCTGCCCTGGTTAACTGGTCTGTGAGATGGAGTGGTAATGCCTTTCCTGTACACCTCTCAAAGAAGAGTTGTTTTAAAATTCAGTAAGATGACAGATTTAAAAATGTTTTAAGAGCAGAGGACACCATGTAGCTGCCTCATCACATTAGTTTTTACTGTTAACACGTATTCTTTAAGACTGCCATGTAGTTGGTTTCTGCTTTGGGATTTTTAGGCAATGGTATCAATCCTTTAAACTTGGTTAGGGAATTTTGAACTCTCTAGAGAGTAGTTAATATTCTTTGTCTGATGTGGAAGGACACAGGGCCATACTGAGATTCCAAATTATGAAGAAGCAAAAGAGGAGCAATATAGTGGTTCATCCCAAGAAATATACCTACCTATCTCAGCTGTCAGCACAAGGAGCAGACCTTAAAGCAACAGAGAGAATAATGTACTGGAGGAATGTGAGTAGAGTAGCCTTTATACATTAGTCACCTCACTTAAGCAGTAGGAAGCTTTTTCTATTTTTCATTCTTTTAAGATCCTCTGTAGATGACCAACCTACTGAGGCTGGCAAAGCCTCTGGATTTGTCCTGGAAACCCACGCCCCTCTATTTCCATTCAAAAGACCATTGAAGTGCCATGAGCCTTTGGGGCTTAGGGGAGGGGGACAGCATGGCAGTGAGAAACCTATCACCAGGCAATTTGGGGCTGTCCCCCTGTTCAGTACATCCCCATACTTTTGCCAAAAGCAAAAATCTCGTTGATCTGGTTTAAATTTGAAGGTAAAAGAGTTTTAAAGGGGCAGAAAAACAAGATGGAGCCATTCAGAGGTACAGAGATGAGATGATCTCTTACCAGTGAGGAGGGTGAGCTTGGCCATGTTGCCTCAGTGGTAGTGTCCCTCATCCAACCTGCCATTTGTACCCTCTTTGCCCTCTCTTGTGCCTTATCAGATTCTCCTTTATCGAGATTGCCTCTCAAGTAAATGTTGATATTGGCAGTGCTCACAAAGCTCAAGCCCATTTAAGAACCCATTATTGACAGGGAAACAATACTATCTTGATCTCATTTCACAAGAAGAAAAGATTGGGCTCAAGCCCAGGAACCACACTAATAAGCTCCATTATGGAGTAGCTTATATAATTCAAAATGGCTTATGTACAGTGGGCTATATTCTCCATTTGGATAGTGCAGCAACTAATTGGCTATTTCACGCACTCTTTGTCAGATGGAAGCATTGAGTAACTTTGCATTCATTTATTCTTTGCAGTCATTCATTCACTTATTGTAAGAACAAAGTTTCCTCCTTAAGCAAAGGCTATAGAGGGTCATTACTTACTCTGTCTTTTTGACCCCAAATTCATTACCTCTTTTCCTTCTGTTGATTTTTCTACTTCTATTTCTCCCACCCTTTCCCAGCCCTCTACCCCTGAAGTGGCCTTCACTTGGTTCCTCTCTTCTCAGGAGGCTCCTTTCCTTTGTGATACTTCCTTGGATTCAGCCTGCCCCAGGGCCCCCAGTGTAACACACCTGACCACAGACCCTGTGTGGCTGACACTTTCCAGGTGGTTCTTTCCC
Source organism: Hylobates moloch (assembly GCF_009828535.3). Taxonomy (NCBI): domain Eukaryota; kingdom Metazoa; phylum Chordata; class Mammalia; order Primates; family Hylobatidae; genus Hylobates; species Hylobates moloch. Next base: position 116,324,905 of record NW_026652280.1, read on the forward strand.
CTAAGCCAGCACCTCTTCCTGTTGCTTACATTTCTGTGTGTGGTTCCAAGGTTCTCTTGATCACCCAGGCTCTCACCACTATAGTTTTTGTGATTCATACATTTCTTCTACTCTCCAAAACCCATTGGTCACTGATATCTATAGTCCTCTTCTCTTTGGTCTTAGAGTTCCCCTTCTCCTTGGAATCATCAATTCCATTCCCTGCCGCCACTTCTGTCAGACTTCAGCACTGTGACCGTGCACTGTAGCTCCCTTCTTTTTCTTCTAGATCTTTCTGTATATGGCTCCAAATCCCTGGAGTTGGGGGCAGAGTTTAACAGCTCCTTATTGCCTCATAGAGTTCTTTCTCCTTCGCCTGTCATCGACTCCACAATTGTGCCTCAATTTAACTTTCCGCCTTGCCTTCTGCTAGCCTCTTAATTTAAATCTTGCATATTAAGTTATACTGTTCTCCATATTCAAAAATGGTCTCATCTTCACCCTCCTGCTGAGGCCATTCCCTCTGTCTAGAATATAGAATATTGTCCTCCTGTACCCACCTCCCACTCCATTAAAGGCCCACCTCAGTGGCTTTCCCCCATGACACCTTCCCCAATCATCACACCTGGAAGTGACTACCTTCCTCACCTCTACTTCTCTGGTATTTTGTTTGTACCATTCGGAAAACTCACTGCTTCTTTTTATGAAACATTGGTAGGGAAGAAACGTGGAACCAGTGGAAAAGGCCATACATATTGGAGTTCAAATTCTTTCTACTATTGAGGTTCAAATTCTTTCTATTGTTCATTTGGTTTGAGAAATTGGGACAGTTCCTTAATCTCAGTTTCCTAATTTGTAAAATTGGGATACAAATGCCTACTTTGCATGGCAGTTGTAAGCATTAAATGAAATATTTGTAAAGAATCAGGTGCATAATAAACACTCTACAAATAATAATCATTATAGACTATTTGCACGTGTGCCTTATCTTCTGTTTAAAAACTCCTTAAGAATACCAGTCCTCCAAAAAAACCCAATACTAGTCAAACCCATGTTAATTCCCATGTTGTACCTAAAGTCTATTTCCTATGCAAAATAGGGCTTCTAAATAAACATTCACTGAGCACCAAATAATTTCAGTAGGAGTAACTGTTGTACTTTACACATGAAAAAGCAGGCTGGCACAGGGCATCTTTTGGGTAAAAAATCTTCTGATATTTTTAAAGTCACATCCTACAGAAGGATGTGTAGACATGCTGCCTACCTTAATGCAAGTGCTAGGAATTGCAAGATGGATTTTAGTTAGGCCTTTTCGCAGTTTGAGAAAGATTGCTGTAAAGCTCATAGCCATAAGACAGAGGCACTGAGGCACTGTGTACGTTAGGAGCACCTGCAGGAAGGTAAGTGGTTTCACTGGTCTTGTGTTCCAGCTTTCCTAGATCACCACTGTTTTCTCCTGTGCCTCCCTAGTTGTGTTTTAGAATGCTTAAAGCCTTCCTTGTTCTTAAAAGTAAAATAGGCTGGGGGCAGTGGCTCGTGCCTATAATCCCAACACTTTGGGAGGCCGAGGCGGGTGGATCACCTGAGGTCAGGAGTTCAAGACCAGCCTGGCCAACATGGTGAAATCCCATCTCTACCGAAAATACAAAAAATAGCTGGGTGTGATGGCTCATGCCTGCAGTCCCAACTACTTGGGAGGCTGAGGCATGAGAATCACTTGAACCCAGGAAGCAGAGGTTGCAGTGAGCTGAGATAACGCCACTGCACTCCAGCTTGGGTGACAGAGTGAGACTCGGTCTCAAAAAAAAAAAAAAAAATGTAAAATAAGTGAGCTAGGGAGTGCTCACAATATAGCATATGTAGTTCTTTGCTGGTGGCTGTGGGTCCTAGATTCAGTCCTACCTTAGATATGTTTTGGGTTCTCAACCTGTAGTGTGGCATCAAGGTCCTGACCCTGCATTTACTCCTGGATCTTAAGGCTTTCAGGTGAGTTCAAGGAAATTCACAATTGTTTGTGCTAGTTCAGTAATGGAACTGATTTCTTTGAAAGCCTACCAACCCTATTGTGTGGGCTCCTGGAAAGCTCACGAAGGGCTATTAACATTCCTTTGTTCTGGAATCAGGCTAAGATTCCAGAGCAGTTCTGCCTATATCTCTGAAGGAACTTGAAGGACTAAATATTACAGCAGTGTCAGGAGTAGATGTGAGGGTGGGAAATACAGCCTTTAACCCAAGTCTGAGGTAATGAATGAGAAAGCATCCCGGACTTGAAAGTCAGGAAATGCCTAGTGTGCACTCTCCCACTAACCTGCTGTGGCTTTGGGAAAGTTACTTAAATATACCAGAAATATACCAGTAGTTACATTAAATATAAATGGGCTAAATACTCCATTTATTAGTCAAAGATCACTGATGTGTTTTCTTTTTTAAAAATGTTCAAGTAAATGCTACTTTTAAGAAAAATACAACAGTGACACAGCAAGATTAAAATAAAAGGATGGAAAAAGTATGCTATGCAAACACTAACCAAAAGAAAGTAGATATAGCTATATTGATATCAGACAAAGTGGATTTTAAAACAAGAAGCATTCCTAGAGATAAAGACATTTTATAATAATAAGTGTCAATCTAACAGGGAGATAAAAAACTCTTAATCTCTATGTACTCATGAACGTAGCTACAAAATATGGAAAGCAAAAATTGCCAGAACTAAAAGGAGAAAAGACCAGTCTACAATCATAGTAGGAGATTTCTAATACCTCTCACAGTAACAGAACAAAGAAAAAAGTCAATGTCTAGACCTGAGCATGTTATTAATATTTGACATATACAAACATTACATAAAAACTTACACAATATACACTTTTACCCAGTCATATTCTTTTCAAGTGCATATGAAGGAGTGATGGCGGAGGGGCTCTTGTTTCTAGAGCACTCTCATCAGTTAAAGCACATATAGAGGAGAAACACTCTAATAAAGAGATAGAGTCTGGCAGATGGTACTCATGGTGTGAACACATGAAAGCTGAGAGTGTTGATTTGCATATGGGAAATCAGGTAGGAGATATTAAAAGAAGATATCCTTCCAGTAAAAGATGAGTCACAAGTTAGAAGGAAGAAAGAGAAGAGGTGCAATTCCCATCCCCCACAGGGAATCCCCTATAGGGGATCTTATAGTTAGATGGTGTAGTTTGCAGTAAACACCTTGGGAATGCACCTACATCAATCTATTTATTAATTAATGTTTATTCATTTATTTAATAACTACCTACTGAATGCCTATATTGTGTCAGGTACCTTGTGAGTGCTTGGTTATACAAGTAAACAAGACACAGGGCTTACCATCACTGGTGCAGATAGATGAGTAAATAAAAACTTACGACCTAGTGAGTCAAACATTACAGCGCAAGTTAGCCCATAATAACTATTACAGCAAGTGAAAAGGAACCCAGCCTAAGGAGTGGACAGCCAGGCATTTGGATTTTAGGATTCCCAAGGAAATTGTTAGAGGCAGAGGGAGAGAGTCAAGGAAACACTTTTAGAGAAGATTGTTTTTATAATATTTAGCATTTAGAATTGAGATACAGCAAAGATAACGGAGAGACAGGGGAGTGAGGCAAGCCCAGCAAAATGATAATGCAAAAATTCACCACTAAAAAGAATAAAATACTTCTGATATGCAGATGAGATTAAAGAGTGTCTGAGAAAGTAAAAGAAAGTGATGCACAAAAGAGTAGTGTGCTTCTGAATATATAAAATATAAGAAACAGGAATTTTCTCATACAAAATATAAGAAAATGGATTATTCTAGAAAATGGGATGCAGGACAAGTGTGGACAACTGTAAAAATAGTCACAGTGCTTTTTAGTGCCTTGTATCAGGAGTTGCTTAGCTCACCCCTTGAATCTGGGCTAGCCTTGTTATTTGCTTTTACTAATAGGACACAGCTAGAGTAACATTCTGTGAGTTCTAGACCTAGTTCTGAAGAGGCCGGGAGGCTTTTGTTCATACTCTTGGAAAGCTGATATTGTCATGTGACCAGAGTTAGCCTGAGGGACAATGAGAAACATGTGGCCAGTCACTCCCAATGGCCTCAGCTGACAGCCAGGCAACCCCCAGAAGCAGAGCCCACTAGTTGACTGCCAGCCAACCACAAACACATGAGTAAACCCAGCCAAGACCAGAAGTACCTGGCTCATCCCAGCCCAAACTGCTGGCCCACAGAATTGTGAGCTAAATAAATTGTTGCTGTTTTGATTTTACCTTAATTTTTAATTTTCTGAAATTATGGTTAAAAAACACAATAAAAATGTACACTCAACCATATTTAAGTGTACAGTAGTGTCAGCTATAATCATATTGTTGTGTAACAGATCTCTAGGACTTTTTCTAACAACTAACTTTTAAGGTTTTCGTTTTGCAAAACGGAAACTCCGTACCCATCAAACGACTCCCAAATTTCCTCCACTCCCCAACTCCTGGCAACCACTATTCTACTTTCTGTTTCCATTATACTGACTAGTCTAGATCTCTCATAAAAGTGGGATCATACACTGTTGTCTTTTTGTGACTGGCTTATTTCATTCAGGATGATGTCCTCAAGGTTTATCCATATAGTAGCATGTTAAATTCTTGCCACTTTAAACCATTATATTTTGGGGTAGTTTCTTACACAACAAGGCTTAACTAACACAAAAAGGGTGATCTCCAAGGGTCTGATTGATTATGTCTGGGGTGAGGACTTCACCAGTATCTGGTGAAAATACTAGTCTAGCTATTAGTTGAGGGAAAAGCTAGAGAAAACACTTACAATGCAAGCCTTGAGCCATACGACAGATACATGAAGCAAAGTAAGGCCTATGAGCTTTATCTTCTACTCCAGTTCCCTAAACTCTCCTCCAGAATTGTATTAATGGGGGTTGTGTTTATGATGAAAAGCGTTCTTCGAGTGTGTTGGAGAAATGCTGTATATAAGATGCCTGTCTTAGAAAATCATAATTCACATTACATTGAGAGTTCTAAGTCCTCCATTCTTAACTGGCATATCCCAAATATGTTTAATCCATAAAAATTTTTCCCCAAAATCTCAGGTTACCCTGCAGAACACAAAAAGAAGGAATATAGTAGGCAGTGCTTTCCAAATTATTAAACTATGAAACCCTTTTGTCATATATAGTATATATATTGATATCTTAGAGTATATAGTTCAAGAAACGTTGCAGCTCTGTCCAATAGAAAAATAATGGGAGCCACATATGGAACTCTAAATTTTTTAAATAGCTACATCTGGAAAAGTAAAAAGAAACAAGTGAAACTAATGTAATAATATATTTTATTTAATCTAGTATACCTAATATATATCATTTCAACATGTGATCAATATAAAAATTACTGAGATAGTTTACTTTTTTCCCTGCTAGAAAATATTCAAAATCTGGCGTGCATTTCCAACTTATAATACATCTTAGTTTGGACTATTCACATTTTAAGTGCTCAGTAGCCACCTGTGACTAGTGACTACCATATTGTACAACATCACTCTAGAGAGATCAGTAGAAAGCTGAAACCTGCCTTTTATATAAGCGTCCCATAGGTTTGCTTTGATTGATTGCATTTTTTTTTTTTTTTTTATTTTTTTTTTGTTGTTCTTTTTTTTTTTTTTTTAAAAATACAGATTTTTTTTTTTTTATTATACTTTAGGGTTTTAGGGTACATGTGCACAATGTGCAGGTTTGTTACATATGTATCCATGTGCCATGTTGATTTCCTGCACCCATTAACTCGTCATTTAGCATTAGGTGTATCTCCTAATGCTGTCCCTCCCCCCTCCCCCCACCCCACAACAGTCCCCGGAGTGTAATGTTCCCCTTCCTGTGTCCATGAGTTCTCATTGTTCAATTCCCACCTATGAGTGAGAACATGCGGTGTTTGGTTTTTTGTCCTTGCGATAGTTTACTGAGAATGATGTTTTCCAGTTTCATCCATGTCCCTACAAAGGACACGAACTCATCATTTTTTATGGCTGCATAGTATTCCATGGTGTATA